>NW_027692968.1:0-356 GCF_054177405.1 Leptonychotes weddellii | reverse complement strand
GCCTGTTTGTACCACCGCAATGTCTCCCGCGACCAGGGCGGTGCAGACCAGTATGTTGGGAGACATTGGGTCAGGAGATAGAAAAGAAGTGGCCGGGGGCGGGGGGTTGGGGTGGGGGTGACTATTTTTCAAAATAAACTTTCAATTTCATTTTACTTTATGTTCTGTAAATTTTAGACTTGCAGAAAAAGTTGTGACTATGTTAGAGAGTTCCCATATACCCCACTCCTGGTGTCTCACATTGCTAACATTAATATGGAAGATTTGTCATGACTTATGAACTGATATTGATACATTATGATGAAGTAAAGCCCATACTTTATTCACATTTCTGTAGTGATTACCTAATGTATAGT
>NW_027692967.1:0-356 GCF_054177405.1 Leptonychotes weddellii | reverse complement strand
CTTCTGTGCCACAGTTTCTCCATCTTTAAAATGTGGAAGTTGTACCACATGGACTCCAAGGTCCTCACTTGGGTATGGAAATGATATCAGAATATCATTCAAGTTGAAAAAAAGAAAGAATATCAATCAAGTTGGCTTCCCCAGCCCCATCATTCCTGAGCACCTTCAACTGAAATCAGGAAAAAGTCCTTGCACAGCGTTGCAGCTCTAGCCTGGTGCCACCGCCTTAGGCAAATCTCCAAGGAACTGGCTGACCCTGGGCACAGCGCTCTCTTGACTGCCTTCCCATGGCATTATCTTACCATATCATAGCATATCTTATCCACTTAGTGATGGCCCAGCACAGGTTGTCCTAG
>NW_027692966.1:0-356 GCF_054177405.1 Leptonychotes weddellii | reverse complement strand
TTGGGCCTCATTCGCCCACTCAATTCCACTTAATTGAATGGGACACTGTATGCTCTTCATTCTAAGAGTTTTTATTAATCCCCTCATGAGAATGTATAAGTAATCACTTCCACGTACAAATTTAAATGTGAAGAGGAAATTAAAGATAACTCCGTTGGTCTCTAGAGTTATGGAACCCAGCCCCGAACTCATTGTCAAATGCTACGATTACAGTCATGTCAGTGGAACGAGGCATGGACGGATTGACCAAGCCAGTCAGGAACAGAGCATTTAGGACCAAAATGTTCCTAACTTACTCGGAAGTAACAGTTACTTCTGGCCATCTCCCCATTTCCACTGCTTCCTATAACAAATCT
>NW_027692965.1:0-356 GCF_054177405.1 Leptonychotes weddellii | reverse complement strand
GGGAAAAACATCCGTGGAGAACAGCAGGGAGTTTTAGTTTCTGCATGTGGTCAAATGGGACCACCATCTGCAACTCATAAGCCGCACATGTGACTCAAGTATTTCTCTCAAGGGACTCTCCTCCCCCACTGCTCCAGCGTTACTCTTGACAAGGTGAGCACAGAGGAGACACTGAATCCCCAGCTCAGTGGTGAAGTGGGCATTAGCCACAGGTGGGCACAGGGCTATACGGCATTGTCGTTTGCCGGAACAGGAAGAACTGGGCAGTGGGTAATTACATGGGCCTCGGTTGGGCAGGAGGCTTCAGGATAGTTCACAAAAATAGCCACAGGACCCAAATATCACATTTCAAGAAG
>NW_027692964.1:0-356 GCF_054177405.1 Leptonychotes weddellii | reverse complement strand
GCGGAGTGAGAACCACCAAATATCACTTGTTACTGACAAAGTACTAAACTTGGAGGTGAGTGAATCAAAATAGTAATTAAAAAACCTCTAATTAGATGCATTCTAATGTTTCATTTCTTAATATCATCAAGAAACCCAGTTTAGCTTGAACTCTGCTTACAGGGCTTTTCAAAATTTCAGAGTAAAGTGTCTACTAGCTATATGACAGTACAGTGACTGTAAAAATTCTACCAGGTAAAGAAAGATATCCTTCTTATCCAGGTCAAACAAGTACAGTCTAGGGCGCCTGGGTGGCTCAGATGGTTAAGCGTCTGCCTTCAGCTCAGGTCATGATCCCAGCGTCCTGGGATCGAGTC
>NW_027692963.1:0-356 GCF_054177405.1 Leptonychotes weddellii | reverse complement strand
TGGGACAGGTGAGTGGCTCTGAAGGTGGCTATGAATTCTTTGTCCCCTAGAGTACCAGACAGAATCAGGGCTGTGTATGACAAGTCATTCCTCCAATCTCAGGCCATTAGAAGGGGTTTGGAGGAGAGGCAAGTGCCCAGCTTCTAGTTGGACTGGAGTGGATATGGGGGCCTTCTCTGGGAGACCAAGCTTCTGTTGGCAGGAGGTTTCAGGTCCATTCTGAAGGGGCAGAAACAGACACTTTTTCCTATGTGGGGCTTCTGTGAGAATTTGAGGACAGGCTGGGTTGAGACATGTGGGCATCTAGAATAATTGTCTTTTCAAATGAACATTCTTTATTTTTTTTAAATTTTATT
>NW_027692962.1:0-356 GCF_054177405.1 Leptonychotes weddellii | reverse complement strand
GGAACTGACCACCAGATGGATGGAAGTTTGGCCCATGCAAAGTTAGCCACAGTGGAAGTTACTGTTCAGTATACTCCTATGCTGGCCCCAGGGTCTTCATCCAGCTTCAGAGCAAACACTAGGGACTGAGAGAATCTGAATAGACATCTAAATCACTATTACTCAATCTGAATTGCTGTGACTTCTCTGGACCCCAGTCCTCTCATATGAAAAGTAGAGGGTCAGATTAAGCCATCTGTAAGGCATTGCCCAGTGCTGACAATATGGTGTGTTTCTTCTGTTTTCTTCAAAGCGACAATTTTTCAGAGTTGCTCTCCACACTCATCATCCAATTAGCTAATAAAGTTGTAAATGTT
>NW_027692961.1:0-356 GCF_054177405.1 Leptonychotes weddellii | reverse complement strand
GGGCCATGGGGGCGGGCAGGGGCAGAACCGAGTACAGTCTGAGGCCAGGGCTGTCCAGAGTCTGCCGATGTGTCTGCTCAGGAGCCTGGGGGAGAGGAAGCGTTTGCAGCTGACACTGGGGCTCGGCCTCGAGGGGTGAGAGTGGATGTGCCCCCATGTCAAGGGAGGACACTGCAGAGGAAGGGCCAGCCTGAACAAAGGCCTAGGGCTGAGGGACAGACGGCACAGGCAGGGGAAACAACAGCCATAAAGACAGCAAACGGTGAAAGGATGGCAGGTCCTGTTTGGGGACAAGGTGAAGGAGCAAGGAGGTCAGAGGGAGACTTGGAAAGGAATAAGAGGGAGCAAGGTAGCAG
>NW_027692960.1:0-356 GCF_054177405.1 Leptonychotes weddellii | reverse complement strand
TTCATCGTATAGTTGGAAATTTGTACTCTTTGACCAGTATCTCCCCGTTTCCTCCACCCCCGAGTTTCTGGCAACCACCAGTCTAGTCTCTGTTTCTACAAGTTTGGCTTTTTTAGATTCCACATGTAAGTAAGATCATACAGTATTTATCTTTCTCCATCTGACTTATTTCACTTAGCATAATGCCTTCAATGTCCATTCACGTTGTCACAAATGACAGGATTTCCTTCTTTGTAATGGCTGAATAGTATTTAATCTTTACTATTATATATAATATTATATATTATATATACATATATCACATCTTTATACATTCTTCTATTGACTGGTGCTGAAGTTGTTTCCATATCTTGGCT
>NW_027692959.1:0-356 GCF_054177405.1 Leptonychotes weddellii | reverse complement strand
TTTTTTTTTTTAAGATTTTATTTATTTATTTATTAGAGAGCGAGAGAGAGAGAAACAGCATGAGAGAGGAGAGGGTCAGAGGGAGAAGCAGGCTCCCCGCCAAGCCGGGAGCCCGATGTGGGACTCGATCCCAGGACCCTGGGATCATGACCTGAGCCGAAGGCAGTTGCTTAACCAACTGAGCCACCCAGGCGCCCCAAAATGTTTTAGTTTTAAGCATCATATATGCCTAAACTTAAACCAACATGTTTAAACAAGAGAATTAAGACCAGGAGGTCTCTGAGACAGAGTGAGTAGGAATCAGTGAGCATTCGTCAGGATATGGGGAATGTTTGGAGAGAAATTGGTGTTGTGTG
>NW_027692958.1:0-6770 GCF_054177405.1 Leptonychotes weddellii | reverse complement strand
TTTTCTTCGATCTCCTGTTGGGTTTGTAGGTGTTCAGAATGGTTTGATCCCTATCCAGCTGAATTCCTGAGAGGAGACGAAATCCAGGTCTCCTACTCCTCCGCCATCTTGCTCCGCTCCCTCTGCTGTGCACGTCTTACTCCAGCAAGTGCCCCATTTCCCTGACCCGTGCACAGCTAAACATTTCCAAAAAATTGTCTCCACTTCCTCATCTGTTATCCTTACTTCATATGTCTCCGTTTGTGCTTTCAGTCTCACCAGGGGTACAGCCATTATGATCCACATTTTGGCAAACACAATAGTTAATTCTCCATCTTCATCCTGCATGACTCCTGAGCAGCACTTGACACGGTGCCCTGCTCCCTTCTTTGAAACTCTCAGAGCCTTCTAAAAGTTCTCTGAAGGAGTTTTCCACCTTCTTAATGAGAATTCTTTCCCAATTTCCTTTTCTGGTTTCTTTTTTGTTACAGACTTCTAAATGTTAGAGTACCCTAAGGAGTAGTCCCTGGTGATCTTACCTATTCTCCTTTTCCTGTAAGTGATCTAATTTAATTGTCAGATTTAAGGAAACCCACTGATAGCATCCGAATTTATATCTCCTCTCTCTTCTCATTCCTAAGCTCAAAAGATGGTGTGCTCAGCTCTTTCACATCTCCAATGGGATGTATAATTGATAAGTCCACTGCCACGTGACCAAAACATAATGATTGATTTCATTTTCTAAATCTGTGTCAACAACATCGACCTAGATTTTCAGTCTGCAAATCAAGGAGCCATCATTTATTCATCCCTTTCAAGATCCATACCCAGTCTTTCAATAAGGACTCTCACTCCATCTCCAAAATATACCTTGGATTAGACCATTTTACCCCCATGCATCTCTACTGGGACAATCCTACGCAAAGCCGCTATCATCTCTCTTTTCATACTCCATAGAACAGACATCTATAGATTAATGTTTCTAAATCTTTATCAGAGATATGGTGTCCTTGCTTAAAATTCTCCATATCTTTTTTTTTAAGTTTTTTTTTTTTTAATTCATTCGAGATACAGAGATAGAGAATATGAGCAGGGGGAGAAGCAGAGGGAAGGGGAAAAGCAGGCCCCCCACTGAGCAGGGAGCCCAATGCGGGGCTCGATCCCAGGACCCTGGGATCATGACGGGAGCTGAAGGCAGATGCTTAACCATCTCAGCCACCCAGGTGCCCCTCTCCATATCTTTTTATTGCAGTTAAAATAAAAACAAACTCCTCGCCTATAGGACTTGCACCCTCTGCCTGCCTAACCTCATCTCTCCTGTTTCCCCCACTCCACCATGCTCTAGCTACAATGACCTTCAATCTGAGATATCTAAAGGTTATTCCCTCAATGGTTACTTATTATTCCCTCAATGGTTACTTACTCTTTCTTCATTTTGGGACTCTCTTTCCCCAAAATATTTGCATAGCTGCCTCTTTCCCATGATTCAGAACCAAACTCAAATATCACCTTTCCAGAGAGGCCTTTTTCCATGACCCTAGGTAAAAACACTCATAAAAAGTACTTAAGGTATTTTATGTTAAAGTGATTTTTAACCTAAGAGAAATGAATTATTAGTGAGCAGTAGTAGCAATAACAGAGAAATATAAGGTAAAAACAAATACTAAATATGATGCCTGGTACCCTGTGACCTAGCTCTGCTGCTAACTGGCTGTGATGTTATGTAAAATATAATACATTTAAAATCTCAATTTGTTGGGTGCCTGGGTGGCTCAGTTGGTTAAGCGACTGCCTTCAGCTCAGGTCATGATCCTGGAGTCCCAGGATCGAGTCCCACATCGGGCTCCCTGCTCAGCGGGGAGTCTGCTTCTCCCTCTGACCCTCCCCCCTCTCATGTGCTCTCTCTCTCTCATTCTCTCTCTCAAATAAATAAATAAAATCTTAAAAAAAAATCTCAATTTGTTTTTTAAAATGATTAGTAAGGTTCACAAATCACTAATGATACTTCTAGTTCAAATATTCTATCACTTACTCTGTTTTATTTATAGTAGGAAGCCTGGAAGATAATTTACAAAATTTTAAACACTTAGAAATATCATTTTTAAGGTAAAAACACATTATTTATCTTAGAGGCAGGGAGTGGAGGGGACAGTTTGTTTTGAAGTCCCATAAGCTAGTTGGCATCACACCGAGGGTCCTGTGCTAGATGATACTGTGAATCACGACATTTCTGTTGTAATAATTTCAGAATTTTTCCCAAGGGTATCAACTACGGGATGTTTCTCACTGTTAGAATATATAAGTACTGGGATGCCTGAGTGGCACATTCAGTTACCTGTCTGACTCTTGGTTTTGGCTCAGGTCTTGATCTCAGGCTAGCGAGATGGCACCCTGCATCAGGCTCTGTGCTCAGTGTGGAGTCTGCTTGAGATTCTCTTTCCCTCTCCCTTTACCCCCCTTTCCCTCAAATAAATAAATAAATATATATTTTAAAATATTTTATTTATTTATTTGAGAGAGAGAGAGCATGAGCAGGGGGAGGAAGAGGGTCAGAGGGAGAGGGAGATTCAGACTCCCGCTGAGTAGGGAACCCAACTTGGGGCTCTGTCTCAGGACGCTAGGATCATGACCTGAGCCAAAGGCAGACACATAACCAACTGAGTCACACAGGCGCCCCAATAAATAAATAAATCTTAAAAAAATAAATAAATAAATACCATTTAATTACTGAACTGAGATTATAGGGCCATTGATCTTGACTAAATAATTATCTTCTTTATTTCATCAATCACAGGCTTTATCTTATTTACTAACAAAAATGTTTATTTTCTTTTTATACAAGTGATTTTGGAAAAAAAATAAGACAACACTCACTTTCTCTTTCTCTCAGGAGTGCTAGGTGGCTACTATTGGACATCATTTTGAAAAATTCTGAGTTACCATTCGAATTTGTTCCATGTATTTATCTTCTCAAATAGTTTTTTGAAATAGATCACAGGTTGAGTCTCAGAAATCATTTATTTTACCTTTAGAGATCACCTTATAGCTTATCAGAGTTAATGGCAGAAATTAAGTAGAGTAGACTTTCTGAAGTAATTAGTTTTTAGATAGAAGTAAGAAAAATAGGTTACCAATTTTACGTTATTTTAATTGTGTTAAAATATAGAGCATATAACATTTACCAGTTAACCATTTTAGAGTGTACAATTAAGTAACATTGAACGTTCATTCACAATGTTAAACAAGTATTATCACTGTCTAGTTCAAGAACTTTTTCATCACCCCAAAAGAAACCCAGTACCCATTAAAGAGTCACTTTGTCCCTTGCCCCTGGCCCTGAAAAATCTTTTTTCTCTTTCTCTGGATGTGCCTATTCCGGATAATTCATGTAAATGGAATTATACAGTAGCCTTTTATGTCTGGCTTCTTTCACTTCGCATAGTGTGTTGAAGATTCATACATAGTATAGCATATATCAGCACTTTGTTCCTTTTCAATGACTGAATAATATTCCATTATCTATTATAGCAGATTTTGTTTATCTACTCATTGAACTTTTGGGTTATTGTAAAGAGTGCTGCTATGAACATTCATGTACAAGTACTTGTATCCCAGGACACCTCTTCTCAGTCCTTTGGGGTATGTATCTAGAAGTGGAGTTGCTGGGTCAGATGGCCATGCAGTGTTTCACCTATTGAGGAACCGCCCTCCTGTTTTCCAAAGCGACTGTACCATTTTAATTTTGGAGGTTACCAATTTCCTCACATTTTCATCAGCACTTGTTTTTATCTCGTTTTTGACTGTGCCATCCCAGAGGATCTTAAGTGGTATCTCTGTAGTTTTGATTTTATTTCCCTAATGATCAATGATTTTGATCATCTTTTCATGTGCATTGGACATTTGTATATCTACTTTGAGATATGCCCATTCAGATCCTTTGCCCATTTTTTAACAGAGTTGTTTGTCTTTTTGTGGAATTATAAGTTTTTTATACATTGCAGATATTAGATACTTATCAGATGTATGATTTGTTAATATTTTCTTCCATTTTATAAATTGTTTTTTTCTCTTGAAGTGTCCTTTGATGCACAAAAGTTTTTAATTTGGAAAAAATCTAGCATCTAATAGTTTTCCTTGTTGCTTGTATTTTTCATATCATATTTAAGAAACTATTGCTACCTGAACTAATGAATCATTGAACATTATATCAAAAACTAATGATGTACTATACCTTGAATAATTGAATTTAAATTAAAAAAATATATATATAATATATGTGTATATATATATATAGAAACTATTGCTAAATTCCACACCATGAGCTTTATTCCTATGTTTTCTTCTAAGAGTTTTTTTAATTTTTGCTCTTATGTTTAGATCTTTGTTCTATTTTGAGCTAATTCGTGTGTATGATGTGCTAGGGGTCAACTTGTATATGTGTGTATGTGTGTATGTGCATGCACATGCTCCCATGCACGTGTTGACCAATTGACTTAGTACCATTTGTTAAAAACAAAACAAAACAAAACTGTTCATTCCTCCTTGAATTTTCTTGGCTCCCTTGTCAAAATCATTTGACCTTAAGTATGAGTGGTTTTCTTTTTTTAAGATTTTTTATTTATTTGAGAGAGAGAGCATGAGTCAGGGGGAGGAGCAGGGGGAGAGGGAGAAGCAGACTCCCCGCTGAGCACGGAGCTCGACATGGGGCTTTACGTGGGGGTCCATGCCAGGACCCCAAAATTATGACCCAAGCAGAAGGCAGACGCTTAACCAACTGAGCCACCCAGATGTCCCTGGCATTAGCTTTCTATACAGACATTTACTTGGCATCTAACAGAGCGGTGTACCATTTACTCTTTTAACTTAGTTCTGTGCCTTGCATTCTGATATTATACTTTGTGTTCAGTTATCCTTCACCAGCCTTTATTCTATCTTTACTCCATGATCGACAGATTGTAAATTATCCATTTTGAGTACAGCTAACCAGATATAGAATAAGCAAAGGAAAATTAGAGAAGGAATTAACAAATAGCTCTGTGATCTTAGTTAGGTTTTAGTTTTCTTATATGTTAAAAAAGATAAAAATCAAATGTCCAGAAGCAGGTAATGGTGTTTTTATGAATAGTATTATCTATAAGACTCATATAATTGGAGAGTTTTCAAGTAGAAATTTAAGAAAGGTTGTAAAATGCCTTTTGTGGCACCATGTATTTTATTGTTTTAAATTATTTTATAGCCTATTATGGTTCAATTGGTAGATTTGTTTTTGAAAATATTTATTTTCACTTTTCTAAGTATTTTATATAATGATGTGTTTAAAGAGCAAGACACATTCTTTTCCCACTACGTTCAAGTTGATATAAATTGAATTAGTTAGTATAACTTACACTTTATTTTGTGTTTTCCTACTTTACTTCTTTTTCATATATTTATTGGTGAATGTAATTATCTGAATATATACTTATTAAAATACATTATGAACCAACTAAATTTTCTTGGATTCAACCATGAAAATTTAGAATTTTGTCCACTGCCTTTTTTGAAATATAACCTAAAAACTTTGAATATAATAGAAACAAATTCTGCTCTATAATGGCTTTTTTTAAAATGAGGATATCCATTTAAAATATATATTCATAATGGTAGCTAAGATTTATCATGTGCCAGGTAATGGGGTAAGTGCTTTTGTCCATCATCGTATGTAGCCCTCACAACAAAACTGTGAGTCTCAGATTCCTCAGCTGTAAAATGGGGATTAAATACTCACCATGTTTCTTATCATTAAATATGTCATCATTTGTTGGCAAGAAGTAACTGCTAGCTACTTCCCTCCTTACACTGATTCATTATGTATGTCCTAATAAATTCATGTATTAAAAGTAAGCAAAAAAGTTCTACCCAAATCCTGACTTTGAATTAATTACTTAGTGCTGCTGAAGGTAAAGTCAAGTTTGGGACTGATATTAAAGTGATCAAACAGGAACGGTCATAAAATGATCCCATCAAATAATAAGACACTGTAAGAACTGGAGGAAATATCAGCCCCTGTGTCAGGAGCAGCACGACGTTGTAAAAGAAAGAGAGGCTGGAGACAGAAAACCTGAATTCAGATTTATACCCTTTACAAGCTATGTATTGTCGAGCAAGCAACTTAATTGTCTGAGCTTTATTCATTTATGTGTTAATCCTCATAAATCATGCATAGAGATACCAGTCTGAATGGCCCCACTTTCTTCATCTTTACTATATAGGCAATGACCAACTCAGAAGTTGTTATAAATTCCAGAGATGTCTGGGTTAGTGTGTTACACAGCTAGCCATGCCCTACAAAACTGCAATAAATTATCATTCAGATAACTGAGCAGCTCCATTGGAATAAGAATAGGATCATTTGGGTTTGTCTATTTTACCACCGGAGAACTTTAGGCCTTGGATGATTTCTTTAAGAACTCGGTGTTATGCACAAACAATGAATCATGGAACACTACATCAAAAACTAATGATGTAGGGTTGGGAGCAAGATGGCGGAGGAGTAGGAGACCTGGATTTCGTCTCCTCTTAGGAATTCAGCTGGATAGGGATTGAACCATTCTGATCACCTACAAACACAACAGGAGATCGAAGAAAAGAAGAGCAACAACTCTCTCATCAGAAAAGCGACCACTTTCTAGAAGGTAGGACGTGCGGAGAAGTGAATCTGAGGCGATATTCGGGAGGATAGACGGCGGGGGAGGGGCCTCCGTCGGCCGCTTCTGGCAAGTGATAGAGCCGCGGAGCACAAAATCGGAACT
>NW_027692957.1:0-356 GCF_054177405.1 Leptonychotes weddellii | reverse complement strand
TCCGTAACCGCAGCCTCCGTAGCCAGAGCCTCCATAGCCAGAGCCTCCATAGCCGCAGCCTCCGTAGCCAGAGCCTCCATAACCACAGCCTCTATAACCACAGCCTCCATAGCCGGAGCCTCTGTAACCGCAGCCTCCGTAGCCAGAGCCTCCGTAGCCGCAGCCTCCGTAGCCAGAGCCTCCGTAGTAGCTGCCACACATGGTGTTGGTTGTTGAGGTTTTGCTTGGGTGGAGGAGAGACGTGTCACTTCAGTGTGGTGTGGACATTTCTCCTTACAGAGGCCTTTTATATGCTCTCAATGTGGGTGTCACCCAGCACACGTGTCATGTCATTGGCTAATTTTATGATTAATTGC
>NW_027692956.1:0-356 GCF_054177405.1 Leptonychotes weddellii | reverse complement strand
CAAGCCGTGATCCCACATTGAATTTAATTATCATCTCCTTAATCTCTTCCAAACTCTGAAAGTTTTACACTGTTCATGAATCTTTTTTTAAATTGTAGTTGACATACACTGTTATATTAGTTTCAGGTGTACAACATAGTGATTCAACAATTCTGTACATTACTCAGTGCTCACCACAATAGGTGTAGTAACCATACAACGTTATTACAATATTATTGCCTATATTCCCTATGCTGTACTTTTCATTTGACTTATATACTTCACACCTATAAGTGTGTACTTCTTAATCTCCTTTACTTATTTCACCTGTCTCCCCATACCCCTTCCCCTCTGGCAACCACCAGCTTGTTCTCAGT
>NW_027692955.1:0-356 GCF_054177405.1 Leptonychotes weddellii | reverse complement strand
TGTCGTGACTCTATTCCGTTATGTCGACTTTACAAGGAAAACTCCCACCTCTCCGTGGAGACATGAGAGAGTCGGGGGCAGCATGGCTTGGGGGGCTGGCCTTCAAGAAAGTTAATGCATTGAGTGGGGTATGTGCGGGGCTCTGTTGGTTAAGCGTCTGACTCTTGATTTTGGCTTAGGTCATGATCTCAGGGTTCTGAGATGGAGCCCTGTGGCAGGCTTTACGCTCAGCGGGGGAGTCTACTCAAGACTCTTCTCTTCCTCTCCCTCTGCCGCTCCCCACCTGCTCCCCTGTGCATGCTCTATTTCAAATAAATAAATAAATCTTAAAAAAAAAAAGCTAATACATTTATGGC
>NW_027692954.1:0-356 GCF_054177405.1 Leptonychotes weddellii | reverse complement strand
GGATCTTTGGTAAGGATCCATGGGACACTCGGGTCCCAAACTTCTGTCTCGTCACATCCCTAATGTACCTCTGGACCTCAAACATAATGCTCTCTTGCCTGTTCAATTCTTGGCTTCCTACTTGGTAATCATCCCCAGGGGATCTCTGACTGCACCTCAGTCTCTCCCCTGACCTGCAACTGTTAGACCCAGCCCTTCCTGGAGCCCTCCCTGCCACCCTGAGTCCGTGTCAACATCCACTCTGAGCTGTGGCCCACAGTGAAAGCAGCTCAGTGACATCATCTTCTGTACCCTGGTGCTAATACTCTCTCCATCATTCTCATGCCCCTCTGCTTCTCAGCTGCCGCCTTCCATTC
>NW_027692953.1:0-356 GCF_054177405.1 Leptonychotes weddellii | reverse complement strand
ACATCAGGCTCTTACTGGAAATTTTCAGCTTCTGCTTACCCGAGACCTCCATAGCCCCTGTGGTAGAAGGACTGGAAGTGAAGTTCTAGAAGCTTTGTTCATAATAATAACGATAACATCCAATGAGTCTGTAGGAAATTTCCTCCCTCCACAAAGAAAATAAAAAACCGGGGCGCCTGGGTGGCTCAGTTGGTTGAGCAACTGCCTTCGGCTCAGGTCACGATCCTGGAGTCCCGGGATCGAGTCCCGCATCGGGCTCCCTGCTCAGCGGGGAGTCTGCTTCTCCCTCTGACCCTCCTCCCTCTCATGCTTTCTGTCTTTCATTCTCTCTCTCTCAAATAAATAAATAAAATCTT
>NW_027692952.1:0-356 GCF_054177405.1 Leptonychotes weddellii | reverse complement strand
TTATGCTCATTTTGCTATTGCAGTTTTGATCAATTAGAGGACATGTCATAAGGACGGTGATTCTTTTTTATAACGAAGACGGTCACAAAGTCTCATCGCTGTGACAGGGGAGAAAACAGCCTTATCTTCTCCTTTTGGAAAATCGTTCTACCAGGAAAATGACTGTTTGCATTACAGCCTGTTAACTGAGAAGGTATTTCGAAATTGTCTTAAAATTTTCCCTTCCCAAGGAACCGTATAGAGAAATAAAGACGTACTTTCACCAAGAATAAAATGTCCAGAAAAGAAAGTTCTTAAAAGCAGAACAAGTGACAATGAGCACAGAGTGAGACTTGTCACATCCAGGGAGGCCAGTG
>NW_027692951.1:0-356 GCF_054177405.1 Leptonychotes weddellii | reverse complement strand
GATAGGGATCAAACCATTCTGAACACCTACAAACTCAACAGGAGATCGAAGAAAAGAAGAGCAACAACTCTCTCATCAGAAAAGCGACCACTTTCTGGAAGGTAGGACGTGCGGAGAAGTGAATCCGAGGCGATATTCGGGAGGATAGACGGCGGGGGAGGGGCCTCCGTCGGCCGCTTCTGGCAACTGATAGAACCACGGAGCACAAAATCGGAACTTTTAAAATCTGCTCCGCCGAGGGACGTCACTCTGGTGGCTAAGCGGGGGGTGGAACCCTCCGGGACAGTGTGGTCTCAGGACCCTCGGGGTCACAGAAAGACTGGGGGTGCCTGAGTGCAGCAGAGCTCCCAGGTATC
>NW_027692950.1:0-356 GCF_054177405.1 Leptonychotes weddellii | reverse complement strand
TCTGCCCCTCTCTCTCTTTCTTCTTCTGGGATCCCAATTATTCTAATGTTTCACTTTATGGTATCACTTACCTCTCGAATTCTCCCCTCGTGATCCAGTAGTTGTTTATCTCTCTTTTTCTCAGCTTCTTTATTTTCCATCATTTGGTCTTCTATATCACTAATTCTCTTTTCTGCTTCATTTATCCTCACAGTTAGAGCCTCCACTTTTTATTGAACCTCACTAACAGCCTTTTTGATTTTGACTTGGTTAGATTTTAGTTCTTTTATTTCTCCAGAAAGGGATTCTCTAGTATCTTCTATACTTTTTTCAAGCCCATCTAGTATCTTTATAATCATCATTCTGAACTCTAGCTC
>NW_027692949.1:0-356 GCF_054177405.1 Leptonychotes weddellii | reverse complement strand
TGGCCATGGGGATCCTGTACCGCCGGTGAGCAACAGCCTCGCGTGCTAGGGACGGGGCACAGACTCGCACACCGGTAGCATCAGGAAAGGACTTTAGGGCAGCCCCCAGGGTGGAAACCCAGAGCGGCGGGGTCATGCCTGCGAACTGCATCCCCCAGGGCGGAAACCCGGAGCGGCGGGGTCACGCACGCATGAACTGGGAGCCGCTGGTAGTTTTAGAAGCACAAAGGGCAGAGGCATGCCCCGATCTGGAGGCAGGACTGGGCACTGCGGAGGGGCGCACAACCCAGGTCGCGGCAGTTTATAGCAGCACGGACAGAAACAGAGAAGGTGTGGCCTGGAGAGCTCACTGAAGA
>NW_027692948.1:0-356 GCF_054177405.1 Leptonychotes weddellii | reverse complement strand
TCTCCTTGGGGAGACAGGAAGTGAAGGCGGGCAGGACAAAGTTCGTGGGAAGCTCAGGAGACAAATAACATCTGCTGACTGCACCTGCCCTATCGTGAGGGCATACATTTATCAGGCACGGTGCCCTGCAGTTTATACACTTCCTCTGATTTAAACTTCAAAACGAGCCCATGAAGAAGATCCCTCCAGGATCCCCATAGTATAGTCAAGGAAACTGAAGCTCTGAAAGCTTATGTAACTTTCCCAAAGTCACACAGAGGTAAGTAGGGAGTAAAACCCAGATCGACGAGAACAAAGTTGGAGTTTGTGACAATTCTCGTACATGCTGTTTGTTTGCCTATGACCTTTGAGTTGCC
>NW_027692947.1:0-6770 GCF_054177405.1 Leptonychotes weddellii | reverse complement strand
ATGTCTTTCTCTGTTTGACTTATTTCACTCAACATAATACCCTCCAGTTCCATCCACGTCGTTGCAAATGGCAAGATCTCATTCCTTTTGATGGCTGCATAATATTCCATTGTATATATATACCACATCTTCTTTATCCAGTCATGTGATGGTTATTTTTAAGTGTCAACTTTACTGGGCTGAGAAATGCCCAGATAGCTGGTGAAACACAATTTTGGGTATATCTGTGAGGGTATCTCCAAAAGACATTAGCATTTGAATTAGCAGACTGAGTAAAGATCATCCTCACCAAGGCTGGTCGGCATCATCCAATCCCTTGACACTCTGAACAGAACATAAAGGGCAAGGCAGGCGAATCCCCTCTCTCTGCTTGAGCTGAGACATCCATCTTCTCTATCTTCAGATATTGGTGCTCCTGGTTCCAGGGCTTTCTGACTCAGATCAGGACTCACACCATCAGCACCCTGATTCTCAGACCACTGGACTTGGACTGATTTATACTATTGGTTTATCTGGTTCTCCAGCTTGCAGATGACAGATCATTAGTATTACTGGCATCCAAAAATAACTGTGTGATGCAACTTCTATAATAAATATCTTCTCATATAACTATATATATCCA
This sequence comes from Leptonychotes weddellii, assembly GCF_054177405.1. Taxonomy (NCBI): domain Eukaryota; kingdom Metazoa; phylum Chordata; class Mammalia; order Carnivora; family Phocidae; genus Leptonychotes; species Leptonychotes weddellii. The sequence goes on along the minus strand of NW_027692947.1, from coordinate 6,148 downwards.
ATTGATTGTTTCCCTGGAGAACCCCAGTTAATACGTTAGTTATAACCAGGATGTAACAAAATTTTATTTTATACCAAGAGTTATGAAACCCAAGGTTTTAAGGCAACTATTGAACAAAACCAATTTAATAGCTTTCCATTCTAAAATCATTTTTTAAAATCACAAAGCCATTATACCATACTTCAGCCAATTGGTAAATATTACCAATTTGGAGTCATTAGCAGTCCAGTTTATTAAAATAGTAAAATGTCAGTATTTTTTTCTTGACTCAGTTTCCAAGTTCTAAGTTTGAAATGAATGTGCTTTTTAAGGTGATGAGCATAAGAGCAAACAGCACTAGTGATTGCAGGGTGTTCTTATCATTTGCCATTGTCTTCTTTCAAAGCTATTTACTGATTTATTTTTAAATTTTTTTTCAAAGCTATTTAAGTGGAAGTAGTATTTTAATCTTTTATTCACAGATAGCACTGTTTATCCTGTGGACATAATAAGCTAAGTATTTAAATTTTTCATTCATAAGTTAGGCCTAGGCCTTGGAAAAGAGTTGTTATAATATTAAAATAATTTTTATTTTATTTTCCCTAAAAAAGTGTTAGTTTCCCTAATTTCAAGAAATATTTTTCACACCATTTTAAAGGACAAGAAGATGAATCAATAGATTTTAATGGATAAATAATAGTATAACACTTAATAATCAACTTACTTTAGAAATTACAGTAGATATGAAAACTGAATATTATTCACATTTGAGAGAATGAAAATATGTGAATGAAAGATTTAGAAGATCAAGCAAGGTAAAATTTGATAGATGTAGGTAAGGATTTGGTATTGGATATTTACAGAGATTTTATTTTTGAAAGGAAAGACAACAGAAGAAAAACAATTATCTGTTGATAAGATTATTTTAAAACTTATCTTCATGAATTCAGGTTTTTATTTCCCCTATTGCTGGTTGCCTTAAAAATATTCTGCATTCTGGGGCACCTGGGTGGTACAGGTGGTTAAGAGACTGACTCTTGGTGTTGGCTCAGGTCATTATCTCAGGGCTGTGAGACTGAACCCCAAGTGGGCTCTGCACTCAGCATGGAGTCTGCTTGAGACTCTCTCCCCTCTCCTTCTGTCCCTACCTCATTCTCTCTCTCTCTAAAATAAATAAGTAAATCTTTAAAAAATATTCTGCTTTCTGAAATCAGTAGTGAAGTTTTAAAAAAACATGAAATCTTTTTTCATAGTCTAAGAAGAAACTTTTTTTCTATTTTAATCCAAAGTAACTAACCCAAATCCTTAACCAACGACAACTTTACATTTCTGCTTGGAGCAAAAGTCCAGTTATCTGAGGGTGCTTGCTCCTTAATAATCTCTCAACAAAAATAGCCACTACTCAAGAATTTAATTTAGTTAGAATCACTACTTGCTTTTGTTAGATTTAAAGAAAACCCTGACCCCATCTAATAGGATGATAACCCAATGATGGGTGCACAGCTGGAAATATTCCTATGAAACTTATCCTTCTCATAGTTTAGTTTCCTTTTTCATTGCTCTTAAAGTACACTTGATTGTGCATTTTTGAGCTATAGCCATTGAGTCCACTATCCCCCAAGGCTCTGCTTATCTTTTCTCTATTAATACTAAAAGGGGTGCTCCTTGAAGGATAATGCCATGTCTATGTCATTATGTTTGCTAGGTGCTGGGGTAGCAAATAAATTCCATCTCTTGTGTCAGCTACAAATAGATCGCTAGCCACTGCCTAGAGAGGCAATATGAGGCTATGTCTGACATCACTGGGAAAGAGTGTTGTGTCTGATTAGCAATGCCTGGCATGGTCATGCATGGAAAGGATAATTTTGAGGCTACGTATTTGCTATCTCTGTCTTTGTGCTTAAGGAGGTACCTATAATATTGGCATATGATAAATGTTTGCTAGTTAGATGAATAAGCTTTTAGTTTTATTTGGACAATCCTCCTATGTAGAAAGAAAATTCTGAAGTTCTTTTCATCCTAACCTTCGCAATTTCCTTTCTGACACATTAAACCCAATCAGTCCAGAAACTCTTCCTTGGATTGGCCAGTTAACATCAATGGGTTTTTTGGCCTCACCCAAATTGAACTTCCAAAGTTGTCATTCTCTACCATTTACTTCCCACTCAAATTATGTATTTGTCTTTAAACACTATTTGTATATCCCTATCTATCTGGGGTAGTGATATCTGTGATCTAGCCACTTTAATTTTGTCATGTCTATGGCTATGATTGGTCATGGGCAAAAATGATGAAGTAGGCTAAGCATGCTCCCTGGGGCTCAAAGCTTAACTCTAAGATCTATTTTCTACTGCATGGCCCTTCCCATAGTATCAAAACCTGCTTTCAGGAAAGGGTCTGCTATTATATGATATAATACTTTTAAGATAGTATATTAACCTTTACAGGAGCATTTAAAAATGCCTTTTCTAATTCTAGAGTAAAAGTCCTTATCTTCCATTTCAAGCCATGTTGAGCAGTAGTAAAATAATTTTTGAGCATTTGACACTTCCTTCCAGAAGCTTGTGCTCACTCCTCCTTCACGTATATACCCTTTACAATTTTCCATCTTACAGTCTATAATCTTTCATGATTATCATAATATTTATACTATCCTTTCCATACAGGACCTAAGATAGCATTTATAAAACAGCAAGAAAACAAACAAATAGAACATCAAGAAAACAACAAAAATCTTCATATAAATGCCTGGTGGCAATTTTAAAAATGATGTTCTTTCTGTCAACTAATTACACCTACATCCTTAGTCAAAATATGAAGAGGGTTGTATTATTTCTTCTATCTAATGCTTGTCCAAAATTCAAATATTAAAATCTACTTCATAACCTGTATTAGGAGGATACAGAGATATACACAGGTTAGCACAAATACACTATAATGGATACTCAACAGATATAGATACTATTACTATCAGTGCTAACTCAAACCTGTATCTCAAACATGTCTTCCCTTCACTACTGTGCCTGTGAAAATGTCACTTATTACTATATTAAACTTGGATATTTTAGTAGTAAGGGGAGAATGAACATGACTTTGAAATTCCTCAACAAATCCCCATTTTCTGTTTTTTCCAACCAAGTGTTTTATTTATTTATTTATTTATTTATTTATTTATTTATTTATTGCCAACCAAGTGTTTTATAAGGACTGAGGATAAGCAGTAAAAATGATTGGCTTGACTTTCATATGGTTTTTCTGACTGTACCAGTTTTTTTGTGTGTGTTTGTGTGTATGCATGTAAAAGGGGTATACTTTTCAAGCAGAAGAAATGTTTTTAAAATATGGTTAAATGAAAAAAGCAAAGTTTTGAGCAGTCCCAAACCAAAATGGTCCTTTGAGTAACTGGAAATTGGTTCTATAAAAGCTCATAAGCATACACCATTAACCTGTTCTATCTTCCCATTTAGTTTGTAGGTATGAAGGAAGCTGTTTGAAGGAAGAAAAACATGTTCATAACTTCACTGTGGTTTTTACAGCAATACACACACAGTGAAATTCAGTAAATTATTTACTGAAGAAATACAGCAAATAGTCCACCAAATTTTTGTTGATTTTTATAACATAAATTTGTCCCTGGGTATGGTTGCCCAGCTGGGGACTGCATTTCCCATCCTCCTTTGCCATGTGACTATTTTCCACAATGGAAGGTGAGTGGAAATGATTATGTCACTTTAGGTCAAAGTGGTAAAGAAGGGTATGTGTTTGCTCCATGCTGTCTCTCTTTCTGAGGACTCTGGATTCAGAATCTGGGGCCTGGAGGGATGTGAAGACAAGACAAAAGTTGCTAGAGCCTCAGTCACCCCCAGGATCACTCATGGAACTGTCATGAAGAAATAAACTCTTACAAAGTTAAGATATTGAACATCTGAGGTTTATTTGTTACAGTGGCTAACAATCATCTGATGAATTACAACACTCATTTTTCATTCATATACCCTGGAATCTGCCTAGCCCGTGGCAAATTTGCATTACTTTCAATATCAAGCCCAATTCATGACTCCACTGCTAACTTTGATTCTTATCCTTATTTTAAATTTCAATTTTTGACATCATAAATATCTAAACCCTGACACCTTAAGTATCAAAGGTTTTGACATGCCATGTGTTAACAAATCTAGCAGAATATTAGTTATACTGGCATTTTTAAGATCCTATACTTTTTGGCACTTCAAGGATGAAGCAAGAGCACAACTGTGTACTATTCTTGTGGAGTCTTTCTTCAAACTGTTGCTTGGAGTGATTATATATTTGATATTTTGGTACATAAGTACTCTGTGGCCTATCAGGACAGTTAGCAGCTGTTGTTTGAGTTAGAAAAGTTACTGTCCTTTGTTTTTCCAGACAGTCTCTGTATTAGGAAAGCCATGATGTATATAAAACACCCCTGAATGAAAACAGAACAAAACAAAACAAATCAGAACAAAACATCCAAAACAGAAGTTTTTGTTTGGATGGTGAAAATGACTAAAAATCAAAGAGTAAATTACTTCAAATTGGTATCTTTCAACTATAATTTCACTAAGTTGTTGTTCGGAGCATTTTATGTCATATTTTCAAACATATTTTTTTCTTTATAATGGTAAAATAACGGTCATTTGGTCTTTTTCAAATCTGAGTTGTTTTGTGCACCAACACAACTGTCCATCACTGGACATGTTATGAGAAAGGCCCAGAATGATAAGTTTACTTTATTTCAAACATTCGGTACCTTTGTAAGACTGCAAATAGAAAAAAAAAATCTCCCAAATCTGCTCTGGTAACTTCCAAAATAAGTTGAAATTCTAAATTAGACAATGTCAAATTATGCTATGTATGGAATTAAAATGTTTTAAATATTTTCACTTTCTTATATGAGGGAAGTCTAAACAATTTGCTACCCATCAAATATTGATCATAAACAGAAACTATATCTAGAATATAACATTAATTCTGGGAGCTGCATGAGTTAGTATGATAACTATCACTAAATAACATCATAAATGATAATGTGCAATGAGACAGGAGAAGGTACAAACTTAGGTTTGAATTTTGGTTCTGCCACTTAATAATGTCATGATCTTGAGAACATCAGCTAAACGTTCTGATTCAATTTTCTGTCCTATAAAATGATGGATTAGTAATAATGCATATAGGGGCACCTGAGTGGCTCAGTCAGTTAAGCATCTGCCTTCGGCTCAGGTCATGATCCCAGTGTCCTGGGATCGAGCCCGTATCAGGCTCCCTGCTCGGTGGGGAGCCTGCTTCTCCCTCTCCCTCTGCTGTTCCCCCTGCTTGTGCTCTCTCTCTCTGTCAAATAAATAAATAAAATAATTAAAAAAGAAGAAATAATGTATATAAATAATGTCTGGTACATATTAGGTGCTCAATCATGACTGCAATTAGCTTTTTTAGCTCTGAATTACATATGTAAATCTTGTCATGTGAGAGATGCTTGAATTCCATAAATTTGGTATTTTTTTCTCATGTTTTAGAATCAGATATTTTGCTAATGTTAGGAATAATTTTATATCAGCCCGCTCTTGCCACAATAATGCTATGTAACAAATCACCTCAAAATGTAGTGACTGACAATGGGAATTTATTGTCATGCTCTAAGGTCTGCAAGTCAACTAGGAGATCTGATTTAGGATAGGTCATCTGTGCAGATCTGATTTAGGTGGCAAGGTCAGTTAAGTTCAGCTCCAGGCTGTGAATTAAATCCAAGTTGGCTCAATGTGTCTTTCATCTAGGGTCCAATTAAAAGGAGCAGCATCTATGTGGGGTGAGCTCTTCTCATGTTGGATCACCAGGCACAAGAAGCCAGACAAACCATTCAAGCTCATCTGCTAATATTCATTATAAAGCAAGCGACAAGGTTAAGTCTCAACTAGTGAAGTGGGAAAGTATAGTCACAATAGGTCGGAAGGCAAACAGATATTTGTGGAACAAAGTATCACCATATTTCAGAGTATAGGGTGCAGAGGAAAGAATAAAAAACAATTTAGGTCGGGGGGCGGAGCAAGATGGCGGAGGAGTAGGAGACCTGGATTTCGTCTCCTCTCAGGAATTCAGCTGGATAGGGATCAAACCATTCTGAACACCTACAAACTCAACAGGAGATCGAAGAAAG
>NW_027692946.1:0-356 GCF_054177405.1 Leptonychotes weddellii | reverse complement strand
CTCACGTAATGGTACAAGCTAGAGGCTAAGACCAGAGGAAGCACTGGCCCCCCACTCCTGGTCCCTTTTCCCCATGGACCATCGTCCCGGTCCAGGGTCCAGTGAATCAATGCAGATATGGGGGTCATCTCACTGCCGAGAGACCCCCGAGCAAAAGTCTCGGGCACTTTTATGGATCCAAAGGTGCTGGGGAGAGCAAGCTCCCAGAGTGGAAAAGTACTGAGCACTGGGGAAAGTGTCTTCAAAGTGTCCCAGTCTCCCCAATAAGGATGTCTCAGCAGAGACACTGGACCCAAGGCTTTGGATAAAGAGACTCAGGAATGAGGGTGGGGTGGGGAAGGTTCAAATGCAAATAT
>NW_027692945.1:0-356 GCF_054177405.1 Leptonychotes weddellii | reverse complement strand
GGGGGGGGAACGGCAGAGGTCGGGTGGACGCACGCTCTACCCGCCTCTGAGGCCACAGCTCCCTCGCCCCGGCGGAGTGAGCTGTTGGGCAGAGCCATTTCGGAGCTCTGCTTCCCTATCTGAGAGCGCCCCGCTGGCAAGATCAAGGGATGTCTGTGGGTTTGTGTCTGCAAAGTGCCTAGATAGTAGCTGGCACAGAGGGGCTCCCTAAATGGTCGCCGCAGGACCAGCTGTATAATCCATGGGGCCCGGTGCAAAATGAAACACTGGGGTCCCTTCTCAAAAACTATCAAGAATTTCAATACAGCAACAGCAGAGCATTAAAGCCAGCCAGGACTCTGCCGAGTGCCGGGCCC
>NW_027692944.1:0-356 GCF_054177405.1 Leptonychotes weddellii | reverse complement strand
GCCTCTTTCCCAGCCCTGTTCTGAGAGCGCAGACCCTACGAAATGCCTTCAATAATTTAAGGAAACTACCAAAATATGACCATAAAGGATATAACTTCACCTCAAGGATGGCAATCCATAAAGATTTTGTGATAGTAAAAACTGTGCTTTGTTCTGTTACAAGCCCGTTGAAAGTTTCCCTCTATCCCCATGCACGCGCATGTGTGTGTGTATGTGTGTGCATGTGTGGGTGCGTGTGCAAGTGTGTGCTTGGTGGGGATGGAGGTGAAGTCACGTAGTCGTGTTCCCGCCGCCGGGACTCAGCTGAACTCATGGTGTAATTATTCCTAACATCATGGCCGTGGCAGGCCCACTAG
>NW_027692943.1:0-356 GCF_054177405.1 Leptonychotes weddellii | reverse complement strand
GCTCTGGGACAAGGAACCACAGGAGCATCCGTGATTTCTGCCTCTGGGTGTCCACCCCTGTCCACTTTGCTTCCCCCCGGGGACACGCCTCCGTCACACCGAGCCACCGTGTGGACCGAGCAGTGGCCACCCCATCCCCCAGCACCAGGGGTGGACGTGCGACCAGGCGGGGACAAGCCGGCCGTCCAGCCTCTAGGACACTCTGATTGGCTACGGGGTGGACATGTGACCCCAAATGGGCCAATGAGAGGCTGCCCCGCGGCTCGGGCCGGATCCGGCGGGGAGAGACTCGGTGCCCAGGGCGGCGTCTTGGTCACCGCCGGGAGACAACGTGCCCGAGAGTGAAGCCAACCCAG
>NW_027692942.1:0-356 GCF_054177405.1 Leptonychotes weddellii | reverse complement strand
TAGATAGAGATAGAGATGTGTATATACACTTACATAACTATATAAGAAATTTTACTTTATTAGTTTATAATAAAAGGATTAGCTCTCAATGAACTCTCCCCAAAGGGGGGAAAAATGAGTAAAGAAAACGTGTCTAATATCTCACTTTTGTTTTCAATACTCTAAGAAACTTCTTAAAAGATTAAATCTATCTTGGGCGTCTGGGTGGCTCAGTCGTTAAGCTTCTGCCTTCGGCTCAGGTCATGATCCCAGGGTCCTGGGATCGAGTCCCACATCGGGCTCCCTGCTCGGCGGGAAGACTGCTTTTCCCTCTCCCACTCCCCCTGCTTGCGTTCCTGCTCTCACTATCTCTCTCT
>NW_027692941.1:0-356 GCF_054177405.1 Leptonychotes weddellii | reverse complement strand
GGAAAGCCAACTCTTAGTTTTTTTATCTTTTTATTTATTTTTTAATTCTCTATTTTATTTATTTCTGCTCTCATCTTTGTTATTTCCTTCCTTCTGCTAACTTTGGGCTTAGTTTGTTCTTCTTTTTCAAGTTAGGTTGTTTGGGGTGCCTGGATGCCTCAGTCAGTTAAGTGTCTGCCTTTTTGGCTCGGGTTATGATCCCAGGGTCCTGGGATCGAGCCCTGCGTCGTCGGGCTCCCCGCCCAGTGGAGAGTCTGCTTCTCCCTCTCCCTCTGCCCTTCCCCCCAACTCATGCTCTCTCTTGACCTCTCACATAAATAAATAAAATCTTTAAAAAATAATAATAGGGGCGCCTG
>NW_027692940.1:0-356 GCF_054177405.1 Leptonychotes weddellii | reverse complement strand
TTCTTACCCACTGAGTGGGGATTAGATTGCATCTACCCCAGAGGGCTGTTGAGAGGTTTGAGGAAGTTCTCCTGGAGCCCTGAGGGAGGCTCCTGGTGCAGGGCCCTGTGCTCAGCTTGGCCTCACGCTGCCATGACCTGGGCACTCAGAGAAAACACTGGTGAGTGGATATTGATTTCAAGTTAAAGAAAAAACACCCGATGGCCTGGTTCCCACCCCCAGGGATTCTGATCTAATTTCTATGGTGTTCAGCCTGGGAATCTGGGTTTTGGGAAGCTCCCCTGCTGATAAGAACGCATAGCAAAGTCTGGGACTGCAAGTTTAGTGTTTTAGGGCCTGGAATCCAGAACTAGACT
>NW_027692939.1:0-356 GCF_054177405.1 Leptonychotes weddellii | reverse complement strand
TTTTATAGAATTTGAAGATTATATAATAAAGAGGAAAGGGTATTTTTAAAGTAAAGGGGGAAAATAAAAACAACTGACTATAACCTCATTTTCAGGTACAGGGACAATGAAAGTTATTTTATTCAAATGTCTCAAAAACTCAAAATGGTAAGTATTCTTATTCCCATTTTAAAGAGAAAATAGCCTATCCAAATTCCTATAGGTATTAACAGATAAATCTGGGATATGACTCCTACTCTCTTGTGATGTTTAGTTGGTTCTCCTTAAAATACACCATGTCTTTTCTTGAGCTAAAACGTTCCTTACCTTGAGTAAATCTGGTTATTAGTTCCCCATTTCATACAGGCAAAACACAA
>NW_027692938.1:0-356 GCF_054177405.1 Leptonychotes weddellii | reverse complement strand
GTGTGTGCCCAGAAAACAGTCTCTTCTGCCCAGAAAACAGAAAAAAGTTCTGTCTCGCCTAATAAACCAACATGCTTCATTTCATAGATGAAGGCGAGTCATGTGCCTAACAATGTTTTGCCTTAACTGCCAGGAGGTTTAAATTTAGTGTTCAATTGATACCACTATTCTTAACGTAGATTTTTCTGGAACAATTATCTGCTATTTTCATTATATGACTCCTGTTCTTTTATCTTTGCTTTAATGGTTCAGCTGCCTCTGTACCTTCACTGTAGCTGAACTAAAACTCTTTCTAGAAATCAGTGGAGGTAAAAATGATGAATAAAAATTTATTATCTTTTAAGTATGGTAAGATT
>NW_027692937.1:0-356 GCF_054177405.1 Leptonychotes weddellii | reverse complement strand
CTGAGCCACCCAGGTGCCCCTGATAATGTCCTTTGATGCACAAAATTAAACATTTTTCATGGAGTGTAATCTGTCTATTTCTTATGTTGCTGCTTGTGCCTTTGGTGTCAGAGCCAGGAAATCACTGCCAAATCCAATGCTGTGCAGTGTTGGTTGCATATTTTCCTCTAAGAGTTCTATACTTTCAGATCTCACATTTAAGTCTTCTTTCTGTTCTGCGTTAATTTCTGTATATGATGTTAGTTAAAGAGCCATTCATTCTTTTGCATGTGAATATCTAGTTTATCCAGCACCATTTGTGGAAAAGATGTCCTTTCCCCCACTGAATTGTCTGGTACCCTTATCAAAATCATTTG
>NW_027692936.1:0-6770 GCF_054177405.1 Leptonychotes weddellii | reverse complement strand
CATGACCTGAGCCGAAGGCAGTCGCTTAACCAACTGAGCCACCCAGGCGCCCTATTTTTTTATTTTTTTAAAGATTTTTTATTTATTTATTTGAGAGAGAGAGAATGAGAGAGAGAGAACACATGAGAGGGGATAGGGTCAGAGGACAAAGCAGACTCCCTGCCTAGCAGGGAGCCTGATGCGGGACTCGATCCAGGGACTCCAGGATCATGACCTGAGCCAAAGGCAGCCGCTTAACCAACTGAGCCACCCAGGCGCCCTAAAAAATTATTTTAAAAAAAACCTCATAATAGGGGCACCTGGGTGGCTCAGTCGTTAAGCGTCTGCCTTCAGCTCAGGTCATGATCCCAGGGTCCTGGGATCGAGCCCCGCATCGGGTTCCCTGCTCTCCAGGAAGCCTGCTTCTCCCTCCCCACTCCCCCTGCTTGTTTTCCCTCTCTCACTGTCTCTGTCAAATAAATAAATAAAATCTTTTAAAAGAAAAAAAACCTCATAATAATATTTTGTTACAATGGTGAATTTTTAGGACAAGCTTTAATGGAGAACTTTTATACAAACTTCAGGAAGGTTGGTCCTAACCTCTGACCACTTAAACTTCTGATATATCTAAATCAATAAATGTGTAAATACCTTTTTATGTTCTTCATATTCTAATTTACTTAGCAACAATGCCTTCTCAAGATCTGCTTCAAACATTTCAGATGTCAGCTAAAACAAAAAGAAAGTTTCACAATTATGCCACACTAACTAAATAACCATGACAATATATACAGGAAAGGAAAACAAATACATTAAAAAACAATCTGGGTTCTCCAAATATATCTATCCATGCCAAAGTAGAGAACCCTGTATTTTAGAGAAGATACCAAAGCAAACTCCCAATTTTGAGGTTTCTATTTCCCTATTCACTGCCAATTATATATTACACGTCGCATAATTTTTTCTTTAGTAAAAAAAATTTTACAAAGAAATTGACACTGTATTAGAGGTCAATGACGGTATCCAGTTTAAGACACAGAAAATTGTAATAGTGATTACTACTCAAAAATGTAATACTGAAAAATAACTCAATAAACATTATAAAACATACCATTCCCTTAATATAAAGTAATCCACAGGTACAGAAACGTTAAATAAGGTGACCAAATGTTCTGGTATATCTCCGATGTTCAGAATAATTATTTATAGTGCACCTTTTTACCTCCATCCTTTTATTTGGTTGTCTTACCTTTAAGGTCATCTAATACTATAAAAAAATAATTCTTTAATTTGTGATCTATATCTTTTGGTTCCTCTTTCCTACCACTCAATATCATCTTAACTTCTTCTTACTTACAATCTATCTCCTACTACCCTCTAATCAAATTACTCTCCAAAATTGGCAGAGAGAATTGCTATGGTAGGTGAATGAGACTCTGGTTTCTACCCCTGGAGATAAGGTTATGTCTGCAGCTGAATACAGGAGAACTGCAACATGACAGGAGTAAACTTCCTGGATTTGTGTACATGGATGTGTCAACTTATGTGGACTAGATAATAAAGGCACAAATTTAGTGGACATCTCCAGTGTTTGTCCAGAATCCCTTCCTTTATTCCTGTGAATAGCTATACTTCACCCCAATGTCCTGTGATTCTAGTAGGACAGTCAATCACATAACCCTGTATACCACCCATCACCAAACCCACACAAACATCCAAGCTACCATCATCAACGTCAGGGTGGTGGCAAGGGATTCAACTCTTTTTTGATGTCCTAGGAATTAAACTTTGAGAACCAACACAAATCAAGTGGGGTTTGATCATCTGACGCAACAGCCTCTGTAAGTGAGCATACCAGTTATACTGATTCACGTCTCTAAGCACTCCAGAATTCTTAGTTTCCATCTCCCCCAAGGCACACTTGTTTAATTCTTAATTCAAATCTGTGAATCCTTTCAACAAATGACTTTTGCCAATGGTAATTAGAATTATTTCTATTGCTTAATGACAAAACATCTAAATTAAAACAGAAACTGACTCCAAAAAAGGACTGATTTCCAAGGGATAACTTAAAAATTAGAAAAATGTTAACACCGGACACCATGAACTAAAGCTTTTATTCCTAACCAAGTTATCCCTTTGAAAGCACCTCATCTAAACCTACATTAAGACAATAAAAAGAAGGGGGAAAAGATTAGGTTTATCACAGAAAAAAAATTAATCTAACTCAGAGAAAAATGCAATTAGAATTAAAATGGTAAGTAAAGGTATATACACTAGAAAATATGGTTAAACCCAGAGTAAATTCTACATATTTCTATAAAACTAAAACAAACTGAAGAATTAATCCAAATTAGTAATAATCAGGAAAAAGTAAGAACCTTTCAAATATTTATAATACAAAGGGATATTCAAAAACAATTACACAAAAAGTTTACATCAGGTGCCTGGGTGGTGCAGTCAGTTGAGCGCCAGACTCTTGGTTTCAGCTCAGGCTGTGATCTCAGGGTCATGGCATTGGGTCCCGCATCAGACTCCACATTCAGTGCAGAGTCTGCTTGGGACTCTCTCCCGCTCCCTCTGCTCCTTCCCCCACCCCTGCACACACTCTCTCTCTAAAATAAATAAATAAATAAATCTTAAAAAAAATAAAGTTTACATTAATTTCTCCACCTAAACTCAAAGCAAACTGAGTATTAAATATTTATTTATAAGTAAAGTCAAGAAGTCATCCCAACACAGAAAAAGTAACAAAAGTACTTAAGTTTATTCTGATCAAAGCTGGTTCAATTTACCACTAAATTTTTAACCCATATTAATGACATTTTATATTTATAAAAAGGGCATTTAATATTATTTCCAATATGTTATATATTCTGACCAATATTCCAAAAATAAGTTAGGAGAAGAACAGGTTAGAGAATTGGGAGTCTTGGAAGATATCATTATTCTTTTTCTTACTAACTCAAGAACTTAAATATTAAAGTAGCTGATTCTACTAGCATGATAAAAACTGAATGAAATGGAACCTTTAAAGTGGAAAAATATGGGTCTCCTTAGCATTTGATTCTAAATGCAGCAGCTCAGAGCTTTTAATTTTTAACACAAACTAGTATACAAGGAAATACAAGTAGGCAAAAATGATTTAAGTTTCAATTTAAATCTTTAAAACTTAGAACAAATTTTCCCAAAATGTGCATATGATCAATCAGCCAATGAGGTAATAGACAACCTTCTATGTGCTTTGCCTGTACGGCTTTAAAGCAGCAGCATATATTTGGCTTTTGCCCGCAAAGAATTTCTACTCCAGTTGGGGACAGAACACTAACACATACGAAGTACAGGAAATAGAATAAGACATTGAAAGTGCTACAAAAGTGGAGGAAAAAAACACACGTAACAAATAAAATTCAGAGAAACATACAGAAAAGACATGAATTTAAGTTTGTCTTTAAATGGTAGATATAATTTGGAGAGATAGAAAAAGGAATAGAAGAATTTCAGGAGGAAAGAACCAAGTGAACAAAGATATGATATTAAAAATAGGTGTATTATGGGATACATCAAAGAAAGGGGATACTTGATATGTGAATTCAATACAAGAGAGATGTAGACAAAACCCAGGCTTTGGGAGATCACATTGGTGGATAATTTAAATTCCGATTCCATGTATGCTAACTGACCTTGGGCAAATTACATGACTTCTATAAATTTGAGTTTCTTCATATATAAAAAGGAAATAGAAATACCAACTTACAGGGTAGTTTTAAAGATTTAAAGCTACTAATACTTGTAAAGTGCCTAACCCAGTGCCTACCTGGCACAAGACTCACACACAGTAAATAGGAATTCCCCCTCCTCTACGTTGGAGAATAGTGGAAAATGAGGTTGCTTAGGTAGGGAAGGATTAGATTCCCAGCACTCCCTAAAAATTAGGGACTCAGGACAGATGAAAGAGAATTGCTGATGAAGGTAATTTTAAAGAAATAAACTGGAACATCAGAAAAATGAAGGCTTAGAATCAATGTGTTTGGCTGAACATCTGTAATCTCAGCATAGAGAAACCTGAACCAGAACATAAAAGTGCAGAAAATAAAGAAGGCTATATCTTGGAACAGAATGACCAAGTTTTGGAACACTGACTGAATATGAAATATGAAAGAAGAATGAATCAAAGATAAGATTTTTGATCCTAGATAACAGGGAGAATGGTAGCACAAGACTAAAACAAGAAGAGAAAAAAAAATATGATTCTAAATTCTCTAAACATATCTTACAGCATTAATTAATCATAAGACTACTATAAGTATAGTTGTCAACCTAATTCATCAGTACATGTACAGGCAGAACTGGGGGGCAGTCTGAGCCTAAAAGACAGGTACCAGGCAAGAAAATGCAAAAACCACCATGATTTTTAAAAAAGTATCTTCTATTAAGTCTGCAAATTGAGAATTCCTCATCATTTATGGGAGGAGGAGAAAAGGAAGACAAAGAGGAAACAGTAAGCACTACAATGCCTACAGGACTGAAGAAGATACTTACATGTGCCCAAGATAGAGTACTTCAGATCCCCTTCCTTCCTTCATTGCCTCCTACTCCCCATCTAGTAGTAAAACATTTTTTTTTTCCTAAACAAACCTATAGCTCAAGGGCTTATGATCAGTTAAAGAATATGAAGAACCAATGAAAAACAGGAAGGCCAGCAAATCTTTTGGAACTAGACCTTAAAAAATTAATTTTAAGTCTAAGTACCATAACAATTTTATCCATTTTACATCCAAGCAAAACAAATTCCAAATGAAGAGTTACTCCTCATTTCCCACAGGCATCATGGGAACAGGATTTTGTAACACAACAGAGAACATCATTCTGAAGACATCTAACGCTTGCAGCCAACTGTTTCTTTAGCCACAACTGCAGGAGTGCCCTGTGGTCCTCTAACTCCATGAACGTCAGAGTGTGGACCACTTATCTTTCATTAATCTGGAAAGCAGAATTATTTTTCCAAAAATCTTCTAATAGTCTTATTGAACATTACAATTTACAATTTTAAAGGCTGTCAATGTTCTACAAAAATTGGATCTATGTATACACACTAATTATCACATTCAGCTTATTTCAGTTAATGTATCTTCACGTCCTCTGAGTATTGTTTACATTTTTTAAATCTGCATTTTTGTTGTATGCTTTATTATGTCGCCCAAGTAAGAAAAATGGTTCAATGATTTACTGAAGGATTAAAAGTAGGAATGAAAACAGAACTGTAAATACTACTACTTATAAAAACAGCATGAATTTTTAAATGAACAGAACTCTAATACAGTGACTATAGAACATAAATCTGTATGTGTCAGGATAAGTATGATATCACATAAGCAGCTGAAAAGGAAAATTATAAGTAGAAAATTAAGATAGTGAGCATTTGAAATTTTGATTTATTGAGTCAATCTATTTGTTCCTAGCTGCCTGCTATGAAACATGGTCAGACCAATGGCCTGAAGACACCATAGTTTTTGTTTCACTTTCAAAGCACAATGACTTGTATGAGTCTTTCCAGAACAAGCACCACATAATGCTTTTTCCAGAACAAAAGTGATGAATTTTGTTGCTAAAGAGAGAGCCAAAAAATACAGAGGACTTATGAATTTGCACTCCTTATAGGGAAACAGGCACAAGCCAAACAATTGCCAAGGGACTTATTATACCAGCCATGAGGTTAAATACAAATATCACAATCACAAACAAACAAAAACAGAACAAGATATTGGCAAAACACCTTTATCAGATGCACTGGAGGATTCAATGTAAAGGAACAATTACCACTGTGCACATGCTAGCCAATATTTCACTTCAGAGCTGGGCAAAACCAGTGATGTGTGGAGTTTGAATCAGTAAGAGGAAGAAATACACAATAAAATTTTATCAGTTTATCACTAAAAATCCATGAGAAGAAATTTTTCTATTCAGTTAATTATTTTTGAGCTATGATACAGACTTACAGAAAGGTACACTGGAATCAGCAACATCAATGTATCATGAATAAAGGAAAACATCTACACAGAGGTTTATTCCCAGGCAACAGATATTGGTGAACCGTATGTCTCTTGATCTTAATTCAGTATTAAAAGTAGTAAAAATTATAAATATGATTAAATCAAAGCCATGGCCTATTCATCCTTTTTAAAAACAGCTTTACTGAGATATAATTCACATATTTCATATATCACATAAAATTCACCCACTTCAAGTGAGAAGGAAATACCTCCTTTTGATGCAAACAACTCTGCAAAGAAATAGGAAATATAAGACTATCTTTCCACTCTGAAGTATGTTGGGACAGATACAAGTCTATGAAATGGAAAATGAGATACAAACATTTCTTAAAACACTAATAGTGCATTAAAGATTATCTATACAATTTCTAGCAGCTTTCATAGCATACCTCAGCAAAACACACAGTATCTTGAGTAGCCTGAACCTATCCTTTCAGGGTCAATGTGTCACAGTTTTTAATGTTAAGGAAAAGATAAGAATTAAGATCAAAATGTGGCCCAGTGGGTTTGTCCCTATTGGGTCCTTTAATGAGTAAATTCAACTATTTCTATTTATTTATTAAGTGAAATGTCTATTTTTCTTTTTTTTACCTTATTTCAAAGGCTTCCTTGCATCTTCCTTGACTTTGTAACTTTTGCTTATATGGACCAGGTTTAATTTTTTTTCTTCAACTGATTTAAAATTCATAGAATGAAAAGTCTTATGTATAAATTGTTCTCTTTAAATTAAAAAAAAAA
>NW_027692935.1:0-14587 GCF_054177405.1 Leptonychotes weddellii | reverse complement strand
TGCTGCTCCCCTGAGGGCGCCCGGGCCTCGGGCCGTCTGTGCCCTCGGGGCGCTCTCCGCCCGCTGGGAACTCGGGCACGGACAGCCGCTCCGTACAAAATTAATGCTATTTATTCATTTTTCTATTTATGATCTTGCTTTATTGAAAGTTTAGTTTTTAGATGTCTGTTTTTGCCATTACTGGTAGTGAAGGGAAAAAATGAAGTTCTGTATTTCCAACATCCAGTCCTTTTTCCAGACCATTTTTTTTTTTACATTCAAAGGCAAAAAGGGTTGGCTTGTGGCTGGAAGGGAGAAAAAGGAACTACACCCAATCTGCCTTGATTATCCTCCCTGCTTTATGTCAACGCTAAAGGTTTATTATTTTTTAAGTTATTCCTTCAGAATCCTGCCCAGTGCTAAGATTCGCATATGCAGCTTCACATATTTGATGTGGCATAGGTCATATTCTCATTCATGCACACCCATCAGAGCCGGACATTCTGTAATAAGGATATCTTGGTGGGAAAAGAATTTCTTTCTCATTAAGAAAACAGGATTCTTTTGAAAGTGAAGTCTTAAAAAAAAATGCTAAAGAGAAGTAAAACAGGGCGCCTGGGTGGCTCAGTTGGTTAAGCGACTGCCTTCGGCTCAGGTCATGATCCTGGAGTCCCGGGATCGAGTCCCGCATCGGGCTCCCTGCTCAGCAGGGAGTCTGCTTCTCCCTCTCCCGCTCCCCCCTCTTGTGCTCTTTCTCTCTCTCACTCTCTCTCTCTCAAATAAATAAATAAAATCTTTAAAAAAAAAAAAAAGAAAAGTAAAACAAAGTGAGTGAAGGATCTTTCAAAGGATGGTCATGTAGGGAATGGATAATCCTGGCATCCCCTTCTTCCTTCTCCAGAAGGAGCCCTGGGAAATCTTGCTGTTTCAGAAGACAAATCTTTCTGCCTCTGTAAACATATTGATATTTTTTTTTTCTGGCATTATTTCCACCTAGCTATGTATTTAAGTTACATAGTAATTAATACCTCTGCAATAGGACTTCCTAGATGAATGGAAACGGAAACTGTCAACTTTTTGAACACTGGATTTTAAGAGAGGTTGACTAATACAATTTATTTTCATTTGTTGATTCAACAAATAGATCTGAGTCCACTGGAAACTGATCATGTCCAAGAAGGTTTGCCCTTGACCTTAGGCATATATGGTGTGGTGGAAAGCACAATGAGGGGGTGGGGGGAGACTTAGATTCCAATCTTTTTTCTGCCACTTGTCTGAACTAGGGAAGATCACTTCATGTCCCTGAACCTCATTTCCTACATCAGTGAAATGGGGGTGTTAATACCGACTTCACAGGGTTTTGTAAAAATACGGTTTAATATCCAAATAACGCTTAAATACACGTGAAATATGACAGCTGACCTGGAAAGACTTGAACTGTGCTGGTGAATCGGTGCCACATAATGTTCCAGAAAACGAACTCCTTCATTTCTCCTCCTTTCTTTCCAATTGTTTCTCCCTGGTCCTGGAGTGGAGGCTAGCAGAATGGATGGCTACCTGAGACCGAGGATTTAGGGGAGCCAGGAGTGGGAATAGAGAATCCTTCAGGATTCCTGTGGTAAGTAAGCAATAGTTTGCACTCATTCTGCATTAAAAACCCCTCAGCACTGTTACCGAAATGAGGTTCGAGGTACAAATTTGGTCAGAATAAGTCAATAAAAATCCTGGATTTCAAACGTAATTTCAAAGTGGAAAAATTATCCCGTAGAAATCATCGAATCAAATTACTTCTGAAATTGAGAAAATACCACAGAGGTGACTTGCCTGAAGTCGAATAGCTAGGGATTGGCTAAGCTCAGATAAGAACCAACTTGTCCTGACTTCTCCAGAGGACTGACGTTCCCTTTGTTTCCTCATTTAATGATGATTTGTTGAGCCCTTTCTCTGTGACAGGCACAATACCAAGTCCAGGCGACGCAGCTATGAAAAGACAAGATTCCTGTTCTCACAGGACTTAGTTTTAGTGGGGGTAGCCAAACAATAGCTAAGTTTGGTTATTACAGATTGTGGTGACTATCATGAAGACAGTAAACTAGGGAGGGTGAGAGAAGTGGCAGGTGGGATGCTCTCAGAGATAGAGTGGTCAGGGAAGGTCTCCCTAAGACCTGAGGAAGGAATCATACACAAGAGAAACTTAATCTACACAAACAGCCGCTTACTGTGTCCAAATGACCCCTTAATACATCAAGCCAGAATTCTTGATTTTCCTCTCCCACATCTTTTTCTCCTCTAGTCTTCCTTATTTCAATAAATGACAACATCATTCTTCCTTCTTTGCAAGCCAGGAACCTGGAATCATCCTTAACTTCTCTCTCTCACATTCCATTTTTCTTAGGTGTAAATGTCTCCTCCCCTGCCCATCCTATCTTAAAAGACATCACTGTTGCTATTGCTTCATTCTTCGTAGCACTTATCACTACCTGACATTATATTATACACTTATTTTGTTGTTGTTTGTTTCCTGCTCTCCCACCAGAAAGTGTGCTTTATAAAGCAGGAACTCTGTTGATTCACTGCTTTATTTCCAGTACCTAGAGCAGCGTCTGGCATCTGGTAGACTCTCAATAAAATTGATTGAGGGTTGAACAAATATAGAAAGAGATAAAATAAATAGAGTAGAGGACCTAGGACCAAGCCTTGGAACGAATCAACATTTAGAAATTCAGTACAAGAGGAGCGTCAGTGTAGGACAAAGAGAAGTGGCAGCCAATGAGACAGGGCAAAGACCAGAGGAGTGTGGAGTCATAGAAGCCAAAGAAGTATTTAGAAGAAGGAGATGTCCACCCCATTGAAATCCTGCAGTCGTCATAACAGGAGCTAGACCAGAAGGGGTTAACATGTGAATGGGAGGTGAGAAAGTATACACAGGAAGTTTTAGAAAAGGGGGAGCAGAGAAGGGGCCTATAGCTGGAAGAAAATCAGAGCTTTCCAGAACCAAAGATTTATTTTGTTTTAATATGAATGAATCTAACGCATGTTGGGAATATCCAAAATAGAGGGAGATGTTGCGAGTGAAGCGAAAGAAAACCAGGAATAACTATAGGAGGAGAGTCTTTGGAAAATTAAGAGAGGATCCAGAACATGTGTGGGTAGAAGTAGTGATCAAGACCTCATGTTCCCGATCCATATCTTATCCCATGTCTCTACTCTGCCATCCACAGCATCAGTCTATCCCGAGGCAGGTCACACTTGTAGTCTTAGCTTGTTGGCCAGAACAGCTGGGACTACCCCATGATTTCTCATTAGACTCCAGGCTGGAGAAAAGGCATTGCTCCTACAGGCACCCCTATACGACTGAGGAAGAATTTCCCCAGAAAGCCCCAGAAAACTCCTCTCTATATTTTATTGGCCTAAATTGGGTTGCAATCCCAATTATGAACCACTCCCTGGAAGGGAGAGAGTGGTTAGACTTAGGGACATAGGGCCTCTCTCTGTAGCAGAGTGTGAAGTCAGCATTGGCTGAGGCAGGTGCATCTTCCTGTTAAGAAGTAAGATGGAGAGGGGCACTTGGGTGGCTCAGTTGGTTAAGCGACTGCCTTCGGCTCAGGTCATGATCCTGGAGTCCCAGGATCGAGTCCCACATCGGGCTCCCTGCTCAGCGGGGAGTATGCTTCTCCCTCTGACCCTCCCCCCTCTCCTGCTCTCTCTCTCTCAAATAAATAAATAAATTCTTAAAAAAAAAAAAAGTAAGAAGGGGAATCGGCACTTGGGTGGTGCAATCAGTTAAGCATCCGACTCTTGGTTTCTACTGCGGTCCTGATCTCAGGGTCATGGGATTGAGCCCTACTTGGGCCCCGTGCTCAAGGCGGAGTCTGCTTAAGTTTCTTTCTCCCTCTCCCTCTGCCCCTTCCCCCACCTCAAAAAAATAAATAAATCTTTTTTTTTTTTTTTAAGTAAGAAAGCGGTGCAGTACTAGAAAGAGTAGAAAGTCTGAGGCCACAAAAGCCTGGCTTCAAATCTAGGCTCTGCTACTGGGTAGTTGTGTGATCTTGGGGCAAATGCTTAAACTTCTTTATGTCTCAGTTTCCTCCTTTCTAAAATATTAGGTGTGAAGATGGCAAGGGTTAAAAGAGATAATTGCATTTAGTTATAGCAAGATTCATATTAACAGGGAGACACACTCTTCTTTTTAAATATAATTTGAATATCTCCTCTTTCATTCATGCAAATGAGTATAATTTTGCTGAATGGCTTTGTGCACATCTGTGGTTCCAGTCTTAAGTCTGTACAAAGGGCCGTCTACTGGGAACATATCTGGGTGACTGCACTAAATGATACAAACACAAAGAATTACATCCTTCCATTCCACTGGTTGTATATTTCAGACTCCATCTGCCATGTTCCAGAGAGAGGAACAACAGCTCAGCTGATGTGTGCCAAAATCCAAACATTACTACCAGGAGTTTTTCATCCTTTGTGAATAGCAAGGCCTTGATAAGATATCCTTATGTGACCAGACACTGGTATTTATCCTAACAGGGGAAATCCATATTTTATTTTCTTTGGCAAAAAGAACAGGATTTATTTTCTAGGTTGGCAACAGTTCCTGATTTAAAAAAGAACCAGTGTCTCCTGTCTCTGTCACCAGGAGATGGTGCCTGATTTGTCTAAACTGTCCATGCAGCGCTCCGGAGTTTCATCTCTTTCTCCTCCTAGTCACCTAGACCAGAGCCACCGTATCTTCCTCCTTTACTCAATTGGCTCTGTACTGCTCTCTTCACCATTATCATTTTTTTAAAATTTTTGAATAATGTGAGAGTTATAGAACAGTTGCCAAAACAGTGCAAAGAATTCCCGTATACCTTTTAACCAGATTCTCTAAATATTTATTTCATTATCATCCTATCTATCTATCATCTTTTTTTTTCCTGAAATATTTGACAATGAGTTGTAGACGTGTGCCCTTTTATCCCCAAATAGTTGTGTATTTCCTAAAAATAAAGCTATTCTCTTCCATAATTCCCTTATAAAAATAAGGGAATTAATATTGATTCAATACTACCAGATAATCTACAGAACCTATTCAAATTTTTCTAATTGGCCAATAATGTTTGGAGGTATCTTTAAGAAGAAGAAAATCCTGGATCATAAGTTGCACTCAATTGGCATGTCTCTTTAATCTTCTTTAATCTCAGGCTTTCATGATCTTGACATTTTCTATAAGGTCATAAGTTTATTTGTCTGATACCCCCTTGTGATTAGATGCAGGTTATGTATTCCTGGCAGAAATGGCACAAAAGTGATGCATCTTCTCTCATTACTGGTGACATTAACTTTAATTACTTGGTTAGAGTGATGGTGTTTACCAGATTTCTTTACTGTGAAGATTATTATTTTCCTCTTTATATTTAATAAATCTCTTGTGAGAGATACTTTGAGACCATGTAAATATCCTCTCATCATCCTTTTACTTCCCAGATTTAAGCATTCATTGATGATTCTTGCCTGAAACATTTATTACTAAAGAGATTGCCAAACGGTAATTTTAGAATTGCGTCTTTTTTTTATATTTGTTAGTTGAAATTTTAACTTTGCTTTTCCCATTATTTATTTATTTATTAGTTTATTTATATCTGTATGGACTCATGGGTTTTTAATTTTATTCTATGGGTTATAACCCATTGCAATTATTTATTTTGGTCTCAGGTTTGACCTGTGGGAGCCTCTTCAATCTGGCTCTTGTGTCCTTGTTATATCTTCATTGAACACTTACTTATTTTCTGTATCTAAAATTTGTTCCAGGTTCGTCTTGCACTTCTGATACCCCAGTCCTGGAATCAATCATTTCTCAAGACATCTTGATTTCTTACATTGATTGATGGTACTTAGAAACCAAGATCTGAGTGCTAAGTGTGCCCATGGCTACTGGGGTGTCATTGCTTCTAAGCTCTAGAACACACACACACTCTCTCTCTCTCCTCTCTTCCATCTATATTTGCGCATCTATCTTTTAAAAGATGAATTTAAACTGAACCATCATCAGATTTAATTTCCTAATACTCTGCTTTCACCATAAACAAAATCCTTCCATATCTATACCTTACCCAAAACTCTTAGCATTAAGATTTAAGATGCACTGTAGTTTGTCCCAAACCCAAGTCCTCCAGCCTTACCTTCCTGAATGTCCCTTCCCTGGTATTCCTCTGCCATAAAGAGAGTATCCACTTGCTGTACCTTGAATATGTCTGTTTACAGTATCCTGAACAGCTTTGCACTGTTAGAATTCTTCATTATGAGCATAAAATGAAACTGTCTAAAATCTTAGTAACAAGACATCAAACTTGTAGAATGGCTAAAAGAAATGATTAATCAATTAAAGTAAGTATTTGACGTTAATCGCTTACATAACAAGAACAGACAGCTGGGGAGTAGAGGTGATCATATAAGAAGCTTTATTCTGATTGGAAAAGGCTGGTCTTGAAGAAAACACACTAGAAAAACCTGGAGTTTGTGCAGCTGTGACACCTTTGCTAAAGCTGCAACCCCTCTGCTGTGCCCTTAGAATTTGAAAGGGCTACCAGTAAGACTTGGTTCTTGGAGAAGTATGACAATGATACCCAGCAACCTACTTCGGGCTGCCAGTCACCCATTTGTCTATCAAGTCCCCTCAGGTGGCGAGGGGAGCATTCTCTCTCCCAATCTTCCTCCTCCCCCACAGTCCCTAGGTGTTGTGTTTCCTGCCCTCCTATGAATGATCTAGGAAACAAGGGCCAGGGACAGAAAGAAAGAAGGAAGAAAATATTAAAAGATAAGCTGAGGTATGTTGCCAATTTTAAGAGTTTATTTGAGGGGCACCTGGGTGGCTGAGCCTTTGGGCATCTGCCTTCGGCTCAGGCCATGATCCCAGGGTCCTGGGATCAAGCCCCACATTGGGCTCCCCACTCGGTGGGAAGCCTGCTTCTCTCTCTCCCCCTCCCCCTGCTTCTGTTCCCTCTCTCACTGTGTCTCTCTCTGTCAAATAAACAAATAAATAAAATCTTTAAAAAAAAAAGTTTATTTGAGCAAAAATTCATTCCAACTGGGCAGTACCCAGCTGAAAGTGGTCAGGAGCTAAGGGGATGACTTAATGGGAGAAGGTGCAGAAACAAAAAAAGGAAATTATTTGATTGGCTATAGTGTAAAGTCTAGTTGGCTGTTTGTGAGTGCTTGTCCTTAGGTTTCAATTTTATAGCCTTGAGGCATTTACAGGCTTAGATTTGGGTTTGTTTATGTAGAGGCCACCATGACGTTAGAGTCATCACAGTCTAATGGCTTCCTTGTTTAATTTAATGCAAGAAAGAAAGAAAAGGGAAATAGATGTCATTTATTTCTTTTTTATTTTGAAAATGTGATTTAACCTTTTGTGATACAGCAATTTAAAAATTCTGGTTCAAAGTTTATTTTTTTATTTTAATGTCAGTCATACATAAACTATCTCACAACAATATTTCGTCCTTAACGGACTGAGCCACCCAGGCGCCCTGTGTTCTCATATTTTCAACAAATGGGCTTTGATGCCTATTAATTTGAGATCTGAACAGATGATTTCACTGAGAATGAGCGATACTTTAGGTAAACACTGGCCCTTGTTGAGGTGAATAAACATGGTAAATGGAAGAGTCCTTGTGCTTGTACCTTGTCTGACAATTGGTTTCTGACCACTCTCTTCCAACTGACTCTCTGAATCTTTATCCAAATCAGTAATGATACTTATTGGTTTTCATCACCTGGTAGTAATTGTTCTGTGTGGTAACAATATCTGATTTCTTATGTGGAATCACTCCTCCCATTCGTCAGTCCATATGTTTCAGGTGGTGTTGATTCCATATCAAGTTTCAGGGGTGGGTCTGAAACAGGCCTGGCCAATAAGAGTATTTCATACCTTTGGTCACAGTGATTAATTAGTACAGGATGTAAATGTGACCTAATTTAGTCCACTGAGATTCAGACCTAGGAGTTGCTTTTAAATTTTTGAGATGGAGACAAACAATTTTCTGCTGAATTTGCACCTGACAGGACACAGGCCATTTGCTCTCAGGAGCCATCTTGCCAATACATGGAATCCAAGGATAAAGCCAACATGGAGAAGAGCAGAGTAATAAATGAAGAGTCAGTGTCCCAGTGACATCACCTGCATTCTGAAGCTAGCTGTAACTATAGCCAGCTTACCCCTAAACTTTTAAAATTAAATTGGGTTTGATTTGGCCTTTCTGTCATTGCATCAAAAAAGAGCCTTGACTAGATACACTAGAATTTGAGCTCACCTCATTTTCCACCTCCCACCCATTGTGGATCCCATTCATATCCTTTATTTCTAACCCAAAAAGTCAGTGATGGAGTGAGGTGATGTATAGAACAAGGCTCAAGGACGGGGTAAGCATGTGTATTTCACACATTGATTGGTCACTAAAAAGAATAACTAGAATCTTAAAGATTTTGGGGGAGTGCCCACATCAAGATGGCTGTGTTAAAATGTCAAATACTTTTCAAGTAAGACTGCGTCTGGCATCACATCTTAAAGGAAATATGTGTCTGAAAGAATAATCTTGAAAATTCGAACTTACAAAGTGATAAAAACCCGAGAGGTATTGTTTAAGTTGTGTATACATTTTATGTGAATATTAATAATAATTTCCTGAATATCACTTCCTAGTTTGTAAAGTGCTTTTTTTTTAAAGATTTTATTTATTTATTTATTTGAGAGAGAGAATGAGAGACAGAGAGCACGAGAGGGAAGAGGATCAGAGGGAGAAGCAGACCCCCCGCCGAGC
Organism: Leptonychotes weddellii; assembly: GCF_054177405.1. Classification (NCBI taxonomy): domain Eukaryota; kingdom Metazoa; phylum Chordata; class Mammalia; order Carnivora; family Phocidae; genus Leptonychotes; species Leptonychotes weddellii. The sequence continues at coordinate 5,798 of NW_027692935.1, read as the reverse complement.
AGGGAGCCCGATGTGGGACTCCATCCCGGGACTCCAGGATCATGACCTGAGCTGAAGGCAGTCGCTTAACCAACTGAGCCACCCAGGTGCCCCTGTAAAGTGCTTTCACGGAATTTACTCCTTGTAATCCTAAGAGCAACCCTTTAGGTTGTGTATAGGTACTATTATTATTAATACTATCTGTCCTATTTTACTGATAAAGAATTTTAATAAATTTTTCATGGTAGCCCAGTTAGTAAGTGAAGGAGCCAGGAATCAATCCCAGTCTTCTGATTATTAACACCATGTCCCAATTCAACTGCAAGTTCTTGGACCTGAATCAGGGTCCATTTCTTACAATTCTTTTTATATTCCTGCCAATACCCCCCAACCAAGCTGTATGTGCAGGAGGTAAACCTGCAAGGAACATAGGTGAGATATGTCAGCATTGAGCATTTGGTGATCAAATAAAAAGGGAAAAATAGAGAATGGTCATATAGAGCTTCAGGTAGTTGGTGAGAAGTAGAAGGACATTCAAACCAAATTAGAGGGTTTTTTTGTTTTGTTTTGTTTTTTAGTAGACTCCATGCTGTGGAGCCAAACACAGGGCTCAACCTTGAGACCCTGAGACCCTGAGACCCTGAGACAAGACCTGAGCTGAGATCAAGTCACTCAACCCACTGAGCCACCCAGGGGTCCCGAACCAAATTAGAGTTCTGCCATCTCTACCCCCCTTCCCCCATTCCCTCCAACTTCCTATAACCCATATTCCATAAAAGGGTATTCTGGGTATCCGTTCCTAGACTGACAGACAGTCATATATTTCTACCACTCTGTAAAATTTATTATAGTAGGTCCTTGTTTCTGAGAATCTCTTAAAAAAAAAAGATTGTGGGGCGCCTGGGTGGCTCAGTCATTAAGCGTCTGCCTTCGGTTGGGGTCATGATCCCAGGGTCCTGGGATCGAGCCCCAAGTTGGGCTCTCTGCTCGGCCGGAAGCCTGCTTCTCCCTCTCCCACTCCCCCTCCCACTCCCCCTGCTTGTGTTCCCTCTCTCACTGTGTCTCTGTCAAAAAAAAAAAGATTGTTAAAGTAAAAAAAAACAAAAAAACCCCAAAACCCCCAAAACCCAGACTTGATATGATTAATGATATAGGAGGGAAAAAGAAAGGAACCCAGGACTAAGGTTCATATTTTAACTTTGGCTTTGGCTTACTGAATAAGTTAATAAATATATGACTGGATTATATGTCTATATGATTTAAACAGTTCCCAGAGAATTTGGATACAGTGTAGGTTAGATTAAAAATTCATGGCTTGGGGCGCCTGGGTGGCTCAGTCATTAAGCGTCTGCCTTTGGCTCAGGTCATGATCCCAGGGTCCTGGGATCGAGCTCCGTGTGGGGCTCCCTCCTCCGTGGGAAGCCTGCTTCTCCCTCTCCCACTCCCTCTGCTTGTGTTCCCTCTCTTGCTGTGTCTCTCTGTCAAATAAATAAATAAATAAATCTTAAAAAAAAAATTCATGGCTCAGAGATACTGGTCAAAAGGTACAAACTGTCAGTTAGAAGATGAATAAGTTCTGAAATTCTAATGTGCAGCATGGTGCCTTTAATAATAATATATACTTGAAATTCGCTGAGAGTAGATCTCAAGTGTTCTTACCACATACACAAAATATAGTAACTATGGGAAGCGATAGATATGTTAATTAGTTTGGTGGTGGTAAGCATTTCACAATGTATACTTGCTGTACAAATATGGTATACAAATACCAAAACATCATGTTGTACATCTTAAATCTACACAAGTGTTACTTGTAAAAAATAAAATGTCTTTTTAAATGATGTCTCAAAGAGACTGATTTGTCTCTCTAAAGGCATGTTTGCTTGACTCATTATCTATTCTAATTTGATTGTATTTTATTCTGGTGGGGTCCAATTAGAGTCATTCTGGGTTTAGTGGGTGCTCACACTAGAATCCCTCCATGGATATTTTGAGGCCGTCCCAACACTGGGGTGAACAGTGCTCTCAGCTGCTCCCCGGAGGCGGTGAATCAGCAGAAAACTCAGTCTCTACAGAGATGGACAATGCCTGGTGAGTAATTCATCACAAAAATGTTGTTACTGTGTTGGGATGGTGGGTTGTGATCATTTTTTTCTTTTAAGATTTTTATATATCTTTTTAAAGATTTTATTTATTTGAGAGAGAGAGAATGAGCAGGGGAAGGAACAGAGGCAGAGGGAGAAACAGACTCCCCACTGAGCAGGGAGCCCCACTCCAGCTGGATCCCAGGATTCTGAGATCATGATCTGAGCCGAAGGCAGACATTTAACAGACTAAGCCACCTCATTTTTTTCTTTATTCATAATGGTTTTTAAAGTTGCATTTACAGTTTACAAAACTAAAAACACCCCACTTATTTTTATAGAGAGAGATGTGTTTTAGAACCTGAAAAAAAATTTTCCTTGGGCAAAGTACTTAACCTGGCTAAGCCTCAGCTCTACCTACATTGCAAGATTATTTTAAAGACCAAAGGAGACACAGGTGTGTCTATAATAGCCTGGGAACTAAGGTGGGGCAGCTGGGAGAACTGGGAGCTGACAGGGGCCTGCCCCAGTGCAGAGAAACAGGCAAGAGAAGGGGTGAAAGGCAGGCCAACTTTGTGGCAGGGATTTGTGGGCATTAATAATAGAAACGATGGTCATGTTGGTAACCAGCATGGATTGTGTTTTTACTATCAAGGCGCCAGGCCAAGGACTTTACCTGCATATATTTACTTCCTTCCCACAACATTCCTATACCTGTGAGATGTACATGAAGAAAAAGCTAATGTCCAGAAATAAAAGCCTAGATTTTCAAGGGAAGCAATTGCAGAAGTGGGCCTTTAACCCAGATTGTGCAGGGGAGTCCTTGAGAGCAGGGATTTCGGAATCTGACTGTCCTCTTCTAGCACTGATGAGCCGTGACTCAGGCATTTACTTTTTTCTCTGTGCCTGGGTTTCCTCATTTTGAAACAGAGATGTGGCATCATCCCCTTTGGAGAGTTCTGGTGAGGATTAAGTCAGTTCATGTGTAAAGTACTAGCCTATTCCCAGTCTTTATACAGACACCAAGCACCTGGTCGAGTTGCTTCCATTCCACCAGGACTGAAATGAAAACATCTGAAGAACCCCAAAGCAGAGTGGGGTCTCATTCTTAGCTGGAAGTCTAGATGCCCAGCTCTTCGGACTGACTTTGCCGGAGGTGGACTTCTGTTTCAGCGCCTGCCCCGTCCAGATGTTGACCCCCAACCCCCGACTCGGGGAACTCTGCCCTGCCTGAGCCTGGCCCACTGCGGAGATTCTGAGGCGAATTCTGCACACCTGCCAAGTCCCTGACCCTGGAGTGATGGCCTGTGCTGGGGACTGCAGGTCTCGCTCACACGTAATGACTGAATGGTCCTGTCTTTGGGAGAAAAAAACGGGTGCACCCCAAGCTGTTGGCACCTGTGTTTGGGGCGCTGAGCAGAGGGCTAGGGAACAGGGCTGGGAGAAGACAGGTTGTTGCCAGAGAAAACCAATGAGCCAGGTGAGGGGCGGAGTTTCACCGAGGAGGGGTGTGATCTAGAGATAAGAGACCACCTGCCCGTTGCCGTTGCCGCGTCCTGGGCCGTACCCCTCCGCAAGGAGCTCAAGGAGCTAGTTTCTCCCCGGCATCTCCCCTGGGAAGGCGTGGACTATGTCGTATGTGGTAGTAGGCCAACAGAGCTTTTGCCTCTGGCAGTGAAGTCCTTTAGGACAAGAAGGGCAGAGCCACGCCATCTCTCAGACTCTGAGCAGAACCAAGCTTGGCTTCAGAGGATCAGGCTTGTAGCGTATCTTCCTCCCCGCTGCCAGGTAGAGGCCTGTGTGGAGGTCTTGCCAAATGCCCGCGGGGGCTGAAGGCCTTGTGTGGCAGGCAGCTTTAAGATGGGCTTCTCAGCGAGCCGGGCAGGGGAGGCCAAGCTGCAGCTGGTGGGTGTAGCCCACACCCCGAGCTGCTGGGGAGTAAAGGAAGGGAGGCGGCCAGTGAGCTGGGGACCCTGGCGGAGCAGTGCATGGTGCATGTGGACAGGGGAGTGGAAAGAGCAGGGCTGACCCGCAGAGTAAAGGAGCCCCGTACCTGTCAGGTCTCCGTGCTACGGCCGAGCGGTGTAAATGGCACGAGGATGAGAACGGGAAGAAGAAAGTGTGGTTTTGGGTTGGAAGATCGGGGCTCTGCTAAGATGGACAATTATTGGTACTGCTTTGGGAGGTTTGGTCTGGCTGCGGGGGGCGGGGGAGCTGCAGTTTTTAGAAGTGTTATTATCAACTCATTGTGAGTGCAAGGCATTGTCCTAAGTGCTTTAAATTTAAGATATTTTATCCCCGTGGATTTGAACCCAGGCAGGCTAGCATGAGAAGTCAAACTCTTCACACTCGTTCCTCTCTGTAGAAGCCTCCAGTCCTGAGGGCTGGGGTGCAGGCGGAAGGCAGGGAGGGATGGCCCGGGGAGGTGAGGGACACTGAGATGGTAAAGGAGAGAGGATTTGAAAACAAACTCCACCTGTCTTGCATTTTTTTCCCCAAGGCAGTAGCCTGAAAATCTAAATCCTGCACAAATCAAGGCTTAGAATGTCCTGATGCAGTTTACCCTGAGCTCTTAGTGCTATAAGCACACCAGGAACCAAATATATGCCCACCTTCCAGAAACTTTTCCTGAAGTGGGTATCTTAAGGACTCTAAAAAAAAAAAAAAAAAATACGTAGATACATTCTTTGAAAAGGGACAAATAAAAATAACTGGTCAAGCAATAACAAGCAGAAGCCAAGGATAAAAAACTTTGAGCTGTGAATGGAACAGCTGATGTGATTCTGGGTCCAGGTAGATCACGTGACAGGAAATGCCAAACAGCTTAATCAGTTCTGTTCTTTGTGTTTCCATTCACCATAATGTCATGGTCACAGTGATTTCTGTTCCACTGAACAGAAAGCCGGAAAGGAAAAGGATTAGGTGAGAAAAAGAGAGGGAGGAAGGGAGGGAGGAGAGGATGTTATCTGATGCTCTGAGCTTCCCACAGAAGGGCTTAGACTTGACTGTGTTTTCCTGTAAGAACAGGCCACTGCTGGGTTCTTCCTCTTCTAATGAGAGAATGTTTATGCAACGTTAGAGAAGGTTTATGGAGCACTTACTCTGTGGTGCCTTCAGGGAACTGAAATCTTGTGAAAGAGAAGATGTGTCTCCAAGGCAAGACAAAGTGGAGGCTGTCCACAAGAGGCAGGTGCAAAGATGAAAGGCTGACTAGACCTGACTTTCAAGGGTCCCCTCAAGGGCAGGGCTGATGGGCTGCTCTTAGCATCTGCTTTCTCTCTTCTGGATCCCCAAGTGGGAACACAGCACCTGGGACTCCCCTAAGGGAGCTGGACTCCGTTGACAGGGTGCTTTCCTTCTGTACACCTCAAGGGCACTATGAGGGAAGATGATGCAGGCGGACAATTTGATTTTCCTAGAGGTTAGCCAGATAGAGGTCTGGGTCTGCTCAGGGCTTGGGGAGGCATGGGGTAACCTGCCTGTGCCTGGGAGGCTGATTCTGGGCCAAGACAGAGGATGCAAGGAAAGAGGTTGCCATCCTGGTGGAAGACTGGCTTACTGGGAGCCAGAGAGGGTGTGTTCAGTTTCAGTGTGTGAGGAACAAGGGGAGACAGCCTGATGAGGAGGGTGGGAGGGAGGACCTTAGTATCAGACCTATGCCCACACAATGGCTGCACCCAGTCTGCTTCCTTGTCTCCCCCCCCACCCCCTCGAGATCTCCTCCCAGAAGTTTAT
>NW_027692934.1:0-356 GCF_054177405.1 Leptonychotes weddellii | reverse complement strand
TTTAATAGAGAAGAAGCCACTGATCCTGTACAGTAGTGATAACTGAAGCCTTTTATTGTTTTTTTAAAGTAGCTTATTTATATCAGAAATGGGGTCTGACTTTAGGTTTACTCTTAAATTGGGTACAAATGGAAGAAGGTACAAATGCCTGTCTGTGTGTATCTCATAGAAATGGGGGTGTGTGTTATAGCTGAGCACCGCAAGGAAAACTGCCCTAATGGGAGAGTGAGATGTTGGGGTGGGAGGGATGTGGGTATGCAGGTTCCCCTGAGAACAGTGTGCTAAGAATGCTGATAGACTGACATATATAATATTATATATATGTGTATATATGTATCTGTGTTTGTGTAGCTCTT
>NW_027692933.1:0-356 GCF_054177405.1 Leptonychotes weddellii | reverse complement strand
TTAAAAAAAAAAAAACCCACAATCCTCATTTCCTAGGAGCAACCTGGTGGAACTTCTTGGCTTGTCCTACATGGCCTATCTCATACAAGACCCATCAAAAGAACTGACAGACTAAGCTGAGTGGTCTACCAAGGCAGTATTATGGCATAAATGTAATACTACAGTTTAGTTCACATCCACTGGGACATGCAACCATCCATCAGGGAGAAAATCATGGAAATGGGCAAAATAGAAATAGAAATAGAAGTACCTGGGTATCTCGTAAACCCCAAATGGCCAAGGAAATGATCCTCTAGTTTTTAGCTAGATCAGTAAAGTCAAGTATGAAAAAGGCATTTAAGACTACTAAGAGAGTC
>NW_027692931.1:0-356 GCF_054177405.1 Leptonychotes weddellii | reverse complement strand
TGGAAAGATATTTCTAAAGTGTGGGGGAAAAAAACACAGTCTATCAGCCTGGAATTTGCTTATAGCAGACTCAGGTCATAAGAAATACTAAGGGAAATGCTTGAGCTAAGGGAAGCGATGCAGATAGAAACCAGGTACCAAGCATCCCAGAAACGGTAAACATATTGGCAAAAATCAGTGAGTACTTATGCAAAAATTTAAAAAATATTTTCTGAGGTTTATCACAGTTGTAGAAATAAAATACTGCTTTTAACAATAGTAGCAAAAGGGGCAGAAAATGGAATTGCTGATACCGCTGTGAGCTTACATGACATGTTAAGGTCGGCCGTGAGAAGGGCAGGCTGATACTGCAGTCC
>NW_027692930.1:0-356 GCF_054177405.1 Leptonychotes weddellii | reverse complement strand
TGTATTTCTTTAGCTAAATCAAGTGATCTTCAAATCCTCACCCCTCACCCCCAACATTCTCTAGCATAAAAGTCATTTAAACTTGCTTCTCGGGCTGTGGCTAAAGCAGAGGAGGGGGATGAAATTTTATATTAGAGATGAATAATTCGTTTCAGTCCCCAATTTTACCGATGAGGAAACTAAGAGTTTGATGTTACTTGCTCAAGGTCATAGAGCTAGATATGGGAATAATTATTGTAAGTGGAAAAGAGTGTGGATTTTAGAGCTGAATCCTGTCATTTACTAGCTGTTTTAAACCGGAAAAGCCATTTAAATACTCTGAGCCTTTCTTTACTCATTTGTAAAACTAGGATGAT
>NW_027692929.1:0-356 GCF_054177405.1 Leptonychotes weddellii | reverse complement strand
GTCAAAATCAAGAATCCCTTCTAAGAACCCCGGAGATATACTCTTTGAGCTATTCAAAATGAAAGTTAACAATAATATTTCATATTTGTTAAATAAGATGGCCACAAAGTACCTTCAAGTTTTCATTCTGAAAACACCACTGTTCTGTTCTTTATTCAGTCATCAATAATGAAAGAAAAAAGGAAAAGTACATAAACTCATAATAAGATCATGGTATCAAAATACTATTAATTTCTTACTTACGACACTCTAAGGTAAATTGCTACTGCAGAAAGTATATGGGCTCTGCAGTTAGAGAAACATGGGTTAAAAATACAAATGGGCAGCTTAATGGATTTGTGATTTTGAATGGTACT
>NW_027692928.1:0-356 GCF_054177405.1 Leptonychotes weddellii | reverse complement strand
TTTTTTTTATTATGTTAATCACCATAACATCATTAGTTTTTGATGTAGTGTTCTATGATTCATTGTTTGTGTATAACACCCAGTGCTCCATGCAGAATGTGCCCTCTTTAATACCCATCACCAGGCTAACCCATTCCCCCACTCCCCTCCCCTCTAGAACCCTCAGTTTGTTTTTCAGAGTCCATAGTCTCTCATGGTTTGTCTCCCCCTCCGATTTCCCCCCTTCATTCTTCCCCTCCTGCTATCTTCTTCTTCTTTCTTTTTTAACATATAATGTATTATTCCAACTGATTCTTTGTAACTATTTTATCTCTGTAACAAGGGTCTCACTGATGTCTTCTATTCTTTTGTCAAGT
>NW_027692927.1:0-356 GCF_054177405.1 Leptonychotes weddellii | reverse complement strand
CTTTGCCCTTTGCTGGGAGGTGATGTCTAGGCCCTTGGAATGTCCTGCAGGATAAGAGTATCTTTGTTTACCAAGAGGCCCTGGGCTGCACAGGAGAGTGTAATAATATCATTTATGTTCGAGGCTTTGGGCCATGTGGCATCTGGACGACCTCCAGAGGGACTGTGGACTAAAAGATCAGCCACGTGGATGGTCATCCTTGTTTATGTGATAAAGCTCTGTGGTTGGCGATGTGTATTGTGTTGTTACAATATTGTTGTGTTTCAGGAGGCATTAATACTCCCCACACCCAAAAGGGAAAGGACTACTAGAAGCTCTGAGTTGGGAACCTCTGAGACTCTGTTCATGTGCCTCTT
>NW_027692926.1:0-356 GCF_054177405.1 Leptonychotes weddellii | reverse complement strand
GGGACGCCGGGGTGGCTCAGTCGGTTAAGCGTCTGCCTTCAGCTCAGGTCATGATCCCAGGGTCCTGGGATTGAGCCCCACATCGGGCTCCCTGCTCAGCGGGAAGCCTGCTTCTCCCTCTCCCACTCCCCCTGCTTGTGTTCCCTCTCTCGTTGTGTCTCTCTCTGTGTCAAATAAATAAAATCTTAAAAAAAAAAAATTCTTTTTTTGAGGAGGTTTTTTGGGGTGGGGGGAGCGCGCCTGGTTAAAAGACACACTGGATTTTATCAGGACACCACAGCTTTGTCCTGCTCTGAACATCTTGCTGTGTGTGAGAGGACATCATTACGTGGTAAATTAGGTCTCAAGCAAAATTC
>NW_027692925.1:0-356 GCF_054177405.1 Leptonychotes weddellii | reverse complement strand
TCTCCCCACAGATGCAGCATCTCTCCCAGTCTCTCCCCGCCCCCCTGCACAGGCCAGAAGTCACCTGGCCCTACCTACCCAACCACAGAGGGCAGGGAGAGGCCTTGGAAGCAGAGAGCTGGAAATAGCTGGTGACCAGCTCCAGGGACCACTGGGCTGTGCTGCCTCTTGGTCTGATCTGAACAGATTTAGGGGGATCTGAGAGAGGGTGGCAGGTGATGGAAGAAAAGGGGTGGTAAGGCATTTGTACAGTGATGGGAGCTGGCTCCACGATCCAAATTTGCAATGAAGTCTACTAAAAAAGACAGCATGATGTCAGATTAATTTTCTCGTGGAAACCAGCAAAGAGGCTGAAT
>NW_027692924.1:0-6770 GCF_054177405.1 Leptonychotes weddellii | reverse complement strand
TTTATTTGAGAGAGAGAGAGAGAATGAGAGAGAGAGCACGAGGGGAGGAGGGTCAGAGGGAGAAGCAGACTCCCTGCTGAACAGGGAGCCCGATGTGGGACTCGATCCTGGGACTCCAGGATCATGACCTGAGCCGAAGGCAGTCGCTTAACCAACTGAGCCACCCAGGCACCCGTAATAATACATTATATGTTAAAAAAAAAAAAAAGAAGAAGAAGATAGCAGGAAGGGAAAAATGAAGGGCAGGGAAATCAGAGGGGGAGACGAACCATGAGAGACTATGGACTCTGAGAAACAAACTGAGGGTTCTAGAGGGGAGGGGGGTGGAGGGATGGGTTAGCCTGGTGATGGCTATTAAAGAGGGCACGTACTGCATGGAGCACTGGGTGTTACACGTAAACAATGAATCATGGAACATTACATCAAAAACTAATGATGCAGTGTATGGTGATTAACATAACATAATAAAAAAATAATTAAAGAAAAAAAAGAAAATACATTGTTATAGTGAATTTTTGGTACACAAGTCATAAATGTTTGAAAACAGCAATATTCCTGTAGAATAAATGCAGAGAGTGTTGGTTACATCCTGCACTTAAAAAAAAAAAATTACTTCCTAGTGTTCTTATCTGCCTAATTTATCCATTTATCGGTATATAACTTCTCATAGTGACCTATTTTTTTTCAATCTTCCCTCACCCTTTATTCATGAAGCACTTACGATATGTTGGTCGCTCTGCTGTACAGAGGGGGTGGGCCATTATGCGGACCTCCCGAGAAGAAGTTCATTATACTTTACAGAGAGTAAAGTATACTCTACTCTCTGTGGGAAAGTATACTTTCCCACACCCTAACAAGTATCATTATCAGTGATATGCATTTGTCTATTAGTAACCAGGTGGGAAGGTTATTCTGGGCATTGAAAGAAGGTGTAAGATTGGAGCCCTTCTTGCCAGCAGTTGGAATAAAATTGGAGGAGCGGGACCAACCTGTAAGAAGGGAACTATGCAAGGGTCACTATGAGTGGTCCGGTCAGGTATGCAGCAGGGAGATAGCTGAACTGAGTTTTGAAGAAAGGAGGCTAATAGTTAAATAAGTTGAAGAAAAGCCAACACATATGTTTTAGTCAAGGATAGCAATTTGGAAATTGTTATCTTTGTAACTTTGGAAAATCAATTTATCTGAAATGACTATGTTTCCTTCCGTGATACTCAATGTTTTCCAACTGCTTTCCCTTACTACAGGAGTTTTTAATCATTTGGAGATCCCTTGATGAAACTCATGGATGCTTTTTTCAGAAAGCTGCTCACAAGCACTGAATTTCCGAGGTTTCAGCTACCCCTCCAAGGCTATCACTGTCACCACAATTCTTCAAATTTCCTGAGCGCGACTACAGGCCAGATGCATTTTATATATGCACATTATCTCATTGAATTGTCGATGATGTTCCTGTGAGGCAACCACCATTCCCATCCCTGATTTCATGGGACACTAAAGATTAGATAAAGTGGGTCCCCCTGAAGCCATTCAGCTAGTAAGAGTCAGACCTGGGACTCACACATCTTGGTAGATTGTCCCTTCCATGTTGTCTCTTTTCCTTCTTTCTGTGACTTGCCAACTTACTTCCCTAACCAACGTCAGGGTCAACCTGTTATGGTCTATTTATCTGGCGTCTGGCTACTGTATGCTTTAGGTAATGGCAAACAAACCCTTCACTTCCTTGCAGGTACTTATCGACAGGACAGCTCCACGCCCTGCCCGTTTACAGAAATCATATGTGTGTTTGTGTTGGCGTGAGTGACAGTGTTTGAGAATTTAAGGCCCCCTACAGGGGGTGGCATTAAATGGAACAAGATCATGCTTGCAATTTAAGTGATAAAGAACACAAGATACATATTGGAAGGAATCTTCGGCATATTCGTATAGGAGATAAGGACTAAAGATGCAAAGTTGGGAGGTCAGCTCCAGGCTTGGGTCCAGTTGTCCAAAGCATGGTATCAGGTGTTAAGATAGGCGTCAGTTAGTAGTATATCAGGACATGAACTTGTGGGAGAAGCTGCTGTAGGGAAAAAGGAAGTTGTAGAGAAAAAAATATATTTTCTAAGTTTCCTAACGTGTCACCCTAGGGCATGAGGGAGAAGCCCGTGGCTCTACCGCCCCTGTCAGCACCTCCGCTCGGCCTTTTCCGCCTCATGTTCTTCCATTTCTCCTAGAGGCAGCTGATTTCAGGCTGAAATTACCATCGTGTAAGTTCAGCCAAGTAGAAGTTGCATCCAAGTCATGCCAGCCCCACCCTGACAGGACTGAGGGTGAGTCAGGCTTTCCCTGGGATTCAGGGAACCTTCTGTGAATCCAGAGAAAACCCCTCAGGAAGTCACGCCTAACCATAAAGACTGCTGGGCCAGCGCGAATCTATCACAGGAGAGGAAAAACACTATCTGCCTCCTGATGAATAAGCGTCTGTTCCTTCGCCACAGTGTCTCTGAAGTGCCACCCAGAGCCATTCCTCAGTGGTGAAATGACCCACTTTCACTGGGCTGCAGGCGAGCTGGGAGACTGCCTCTCTTCTGAAAGCTTAGGCAACCCACTCCAGCTTCTTTCTTTCCTTGACTGAAGTCACTCCCATTGGCTCTGGCACCATGAAGGAATGGAAACCTCTTTGATGGGTCTGACAGAACATAAATTTGGCATCTCTGCCATCTCCAACTACTTCTGTCTTTTGCCAACTAGAGGCACTTTTATAGTATGGAAATGCTCTGCTTACCTGGGGGACCGATGGGCATTTCAGGCAGAAATGATAAAAAAGGACTGGGAGTAGCCAAAGGAAGTATCATTTTTATAACATACAGGACAGGAAAACCATTATGGTGGTTTGTTAGTAATGATTAAGCAAGAAATAAAGTAACATGAAAATTTGAAAAATACTGGATTAAACAATATTGTGTAGATTTCTTCACTGTACAATTTTTTTCTCTGTCTTTTATATATTCATATTTATTACGAATCTCTAAGGGGAGTGAATTAAGCAAAATTTCCCAAATGTTCTTGTTCAAGGAATACTTTTTAGGTGAAACACCCCACAGTATTTAAGTGCAAACATCCGGAGGGTACCATGGTATCACAACGTAACAAAACATTTGATGTTCATGATGAGAACTCTGAATATATAGAAAAGATTTTGTTTTGTCCATAAAATAAGTTTATGATCGTGAACTAAAGTGTTAAAAATAAATCAAAATGATTTTTTTTGGAAGAGTAATAATAAGACAGGACATTTGGATATATGATTGGTAAATATGCCTGTTGGATATATAAACATACATAAAGCACTAATAATTAAATCTGTGTAGAATTGGCTAAGAATTGTTTAAAATAAATAACAGCAGAAAGCTAAATATAGCCTATAATATACAAATAGTTAATACCTGCTTTTAAAGAAAGGCATGTCAAATCCTTTGAGAATGAATGGATTATGGAAAAACATTAATACTGCAGAAGATTGTTTATCTATTTAGAAACAAAAAACCAATTTAGATTCTTACTGCCTCTAGATGTTACAATAAATTCTAGATCAATAAGAATGGTAATATAAACAAGCAGAACCATGGAAACTAAAAGAAAAGAGAAACATAACTGTTTTATCTCTAAGTGGATGGGAGAAGAATTAAAAACATTCAAAATATCATAAAAATTAAGACTGATAATTTGAATATCTAAAAATTAGAAGTCTTTGTGTGTCTAAAGTTCAAAAACCAAATGATGATCAATAAATTAGGAAGTGTTAGAAGCCAATTATTTAATATTATTATATAAAACATATAACGGGAAACATACCCACACTCAAATAGATAGACGGAGAATTAATATAGACAATTATTTCTTTTTTAAAAAAAATGTATTTATTCAGTTATTTGAGAGAGAGAGCTCACAAGCAGAGGGGAGAGGTAGAGGGAGAAGCAGACTCCCTGCTGATGAGGGAGCCCAATGCAAGACTCTATCCCAGGACCCCGGGATCATGACCTGAGCTGAAGGCAGACACTTAACCAACTGAGCCACCCAGGTGCCGTGACAATTAATTCACTATAGAAAAAAAATCAGTGCTACTAGATATTTTAAAAGATGTGTAACCTCACTAAATATTACAATTTTAAAGCTTAAAAATCATATTTGCTAGTTATATGAGCAAGAAAAGGTATATTTAATGTATATAAGGGTGTGGTAAAATATTTAAACTTCTAGAAAGGTAATTTAATATAGATTAACTTTGGGAATGCTCATATCCTGTGGTCTAGTATTAATTGCTTTACTATTTACAAGAGCAAAAATGTGTTAAAATTGAGGATTTTGGTATTATTCTTAAGTCAATATATCCATTTTCTTTGTACTTTGATGCTGCTAGACAGTAGCCCTTTATGAATCTATTTTTACCATAAGTTTAGCCAACTAGAGGACTCTTTTGGAAGAAAAGAAATGAGATCCTGATGACTCCCTATTTTGGCTCAAAGACATAAATCAATGTTGATAGAACCAAAGTGGTTCTACTGAGGCTGCTTTATTTTAAAAATGTCAAAAAACCCCACAAATTTTGGGATCCTCAGGGGTGATAAAGGAGAGTAGGGATTGCTACTATAACTCATAAAAACTATAACCAGTAATAAAAAGGGAAACAATATTGGTACTAAAATTATTACTATTCAGATGTGAAAGGTTAATCAACTAATTTTCAAAATTTCTTTAGGTGGACAGATAATTCCCCAGCATGAAGAAGAAGTAAAAGTTTATCATATTTCTACATCCTTCAAAATCTAGTTTGCAAAAGCAAATTAACTTACATATTTCTCATGATAATTTTCCACTTGACTTTAAATATAGAAATGGCATTTTGTTGATAATATAAATGCATTTATACAATCTCTAACAATTTATAAAAACTGAATATTTTGTTAAATTAAAAGTTTTTATTTTTTAAATCTTTAAAAAAAGATTTATTTACTTATTTTAGAGAGAGTGTGTGAGTGGGGAGAGGAGCAGAGAGAGAGGGAGACAAGCAGACTCCCCGCTGGCAGGGAGCCCAATGTGGGTCTTAATCCCAGGACCCTGAGATCATGACCTGAGCCAAAACCAAGAGTTGGATGCACAACCGACTGAGCCACCCAGGTGCCCCAAACTAAAAAATTTTAAAACAGAAAAGACATGCAGGGGTGGAGCAAGATGGCGGAGGAGTAGGAGACCTGGATTTCGTCTCCTCTCAGGAATTCAGCTGGATAGGGATCAAACCATTCTGAACACCTACAAACTCAACAGGAAATCGAAGAAAAGAATAGCAACAACTCTCTGAACAGAAAAGCGACCACTTTCTGGAAGGTAGGACGTGCAGAGAAGTGAATCCAAGGTGATATTCGGGAGGATAGGCGGCGGGGGAGGGGCCTCCGTCAGCCGCTTCTGGCAAGTGATAGAGCCGGGGAGCACAAAATCGGAACTTTTAGAAGTTGGTTCCGCTGAGGGACGTCGCTCCGGTGGCTAAGCGGGGGGTGGAACCCTCGTGGGACAGTGTGGTCTCAGGACCCTCGGGGTCACAGAAAGACCGGGGGTGCCTGAGTGTGGCAGAGCTCCCAGGTATCAGAGTGGGGAAGCCGGCTGCACAGACGGAGCCCAGGCGCGGGCTCTGAGCTCAGGGTTGCTATAAACCATGATCTGTAGCACAGTCGGGCCCCTGCTCCTCCAGCAGGGACCCAACAAGCGGCAGATCCAGGGAGACTCACCTTCTTACCCCGGGAGGAACGGCGCGGGAGCACACTGCAGGGATCTGCTGGGTTTGGAGACTCCACATGGGGTCGGGTGCCAGAGATAGAAACGCTCGGTCACAGGCCGGGTGAGCACGGAGTGCGGCCGGAGACCGGGGAGACGGGAGTGACTGACTGCTTTTCTCTGGGGGCTCACTGAGGAGCAGGGCCCCGAGTTCTTGGCTCCTCCGAGGCGGAGACTGGGAGGCCGCCATTTTCACTCTCAGCCTCCAAAGCTGTACAGAAAGCTTTCAGGGAACAAAAGCTCCTGAAAGCAAACCTGAGCTGATTACTTAGGCTGGACCGGGCAAGGGTGGGGCAATTCCACCTCTGGCAAAGACGTTTGGGAACCACGGCAACAGGCCCCTCCCCCAGAAGATCAGCGAGAACAGCCAGCCAAGACCAAGTTTACCGATCAATGAGAACGGCAGAACTCCAGCGCTAGGGGACTACTGCACATAGAATTCATGGCTTTTTTACTATGATTCTTTAGCCTTTCAAAGTTAATTTTTTTTAACTGTCTTTTTTTTTTTTAATTTTTCTTTTTCCCTTTTTCAACCAACATCTTATCAATCCCTTTTTTAAAAAACATTTTTATTTTTCATTTTTAAAGTCATATTCTATCCCTTCATAGTAGTTACCCGTATTTTTGGCATATATATATATAAGTTGTTCTCTCTTTAAAATTTTGAGATAGTTTCTTTGAACAGATCAAAATATACCCTAAATCTCTAGTGTATGGTTTTTTTTCTACTTCCCTGCCTGATCACATTCTTTCCCTTTTTTTTTCTTTTTTTTAAATCCTCTTCTTTCTTTTTTCAAACAACTTCTTATCAATTCCTTTTATAAAATTTTTTATAATTTCCATCTTTAGAGTCATATTCCATCCCTTCATCATATCGACCCTTATTTTTGTACATATATAAGTTTTTCTTTCTTTAAAATTTTGGGAGACACTTTCTTCTAACAGACCAAAATACACCCCAA
>NW_027692923.1:0-356 GCF_054177405.1 Leptonychotes weddellii | reverse complement strand
TTAACCAACTGAGCCACCCAGGCGCCCCTAAAATAAATAAATCTTAAAAAAAAAAAAAGTTCAAAGGAACTTGGAGCATTTCCCGGGTTTGAGAGGCATCACGCTGGGGCCTTATTCTTAGCAGTCAGGGTTATGTGACTCAGAGCAGATTTAAGAGGGTTCCTTAGTCAAGCGTTATGAGGCTCTGGGGAAGAGGACCCCAGTCTTTGAGACAAAAACCTGCAGGTACAGGGGTGCCTGGGTGGCTCAGTTGGTTAAGCGACTGCCTTCGGCTCAGCTCATGAACCTGGAGTCCCAGGATCGAGTCTCGAATCGAGCTCCCTGCTCGGCAGGGAGTCCGCTTCTCCCTCTGACCT
>NW_027692922.1:0-356 GCF_054177405.1 Leptonychotes weddellii | reverse complement strand
TTTAATGTTTTAAAACTTAAGACACTTTAGGGCATCTGTCTGGCTCAGTCCATAGAGCATACAACTCCTGATCTCATGGTCAGGAATTCAAGCCCCAGATTGGGTGTAGAGGTTACTTTAAAAAAAAACTGAAGACACTTTAAATTTCTAAAGACAAAAGATTAATAAAAGTAACTTTGCTTTTCAAATGTGACTTTTTAACAGCAAAGTGGAAAAGTGGTAAACAGTCTCCATTAAAAAAAAAAAAATTCAGTATTCCCAACAAAACTAAAGATAGGCTTATATATAGCACTAATTCAGAAAGGGGACGAGGGGCGCCTGGGTGGCTCAGTCGGTTAAGTGTGCCTTCAGCTCAG
>NW_027692921.1:0-356 GCF_054177405.1 Leptonychotes weddellii | reverse complement strand
TGTATTTCTTTAGCTAAATCAAGTGATCTTCAAATCCTCACCCCTCACCCCCAACATTCTCTAGCATAAAAGTCATTTAAACTTGCTTCTCGGGCTGTGGCTAAAGCAGAGGAGGGGGATGAAATTTTGTATTAGAGATGAATAATTCGTTTCAGTACCCAATTTTACCGATGAGGAAACTAAGAGTTTGATGTTACTTGCTCAAGGTCATAGAGCTAGATATGGGAATAATTATTGTAAGTGGAAAAGAGTGTGGATTTTAGAGCTGAATCCTGTCATTTACTAGCTGTTTTAAACCGGAAAAGCCATTTAAATACTCTGAGCCTTTCTTTACTCATTTGTAAAACTAGGATGAT
>NW_027692920.1:0-356 GCF_054177405.1 Leptonychotes weddellii | reverse complement strand
ATCGCCTCGGATTCACTTCTCCGCACGTCCTACCTTCCAGAAAGTGGTCGCTTTTCTGATGAGAGAGTTGTTGCTCTTCTTTTCTTCGATCTCCTGTTGAGTTTGTAGGTGTTCAGAATGGTTTGATCCCTATCCAGCTGAATTCCTGAGAGGAGACGAAATCCAGGTCTCCTACTCCTCCGCCATCTTGCTCCGCCTACCAAGTAAACCATTTTTAAAGCTGCAAATAGCACAAACATAAAATCCATTAAATTAACACTTAATTGATGACCTGATATACTTTTTTCCTTAATTTTAAGAGTTTGAGCAAAAATCGATTTAAATTGGGCAGTGCCACACAGAAGAGGTTGAGTGCT
>NW_027692919.1:0-356 GCF_054177405.1 Leptonychotes weddellii | reverse complement strand
TGGTTGGGCGACTGCCTTCGGCTCGGGTCATGATCCTGGAGTCCCGGGATCGAGTCCCGCATCGGGCTCCCTGCTCGGCGGGGAGTCTGCTTCTCCCTCTGACCCTCCTCCCTCTCATGTGCTCTCTCTCATTCTCTCTCTCTGAAATAAATGAATAAAATCTTTAAAAAAAAAAATAGTAATGGCTGAACTTGAAGAGAATTTTAATTGACTGGTGGTAGTAAAATAGATCGGTGTTTAGGAAATAAAAAGAATAGTAACTGGGATGACTGGGTGGCTCAGTTGGTTAAGTGTTTGCCTTCGATTCAGGTCATGATTCCAGGGTCCTGGGATTGAGTCCCACTGCTCAGCGGGGA
>NW_027692918.1:0-356 GCF_054177405.1 Leptonychotes weddellii | reverse complement strand
GGGGGCTCTGTGCCCCTGGTGAGGTTGAATGACCTCTCTGTGCTAGGTGACCAGTCTTCCCCCTGCCCCTCACTTGCTCTTCTCTGGAGGGCCACAGAGAGATGGTGAGGCAGGGGAAGGGGCTCCTGCGCTGGTTCGGCTAGAGGGTTGCAAGCCTGCCCCCACGGGCCCCCCTCAGCTGCCAGCAGATGAGAGTCAGTGCACCGGGCTCCTAAATTGTGCTTGTGGGCTTGGCTGGCCGGGACCCGCGACATCCCTCAGGAGGGCTGCAGGAGCAGCCGAGGGCCACTTTCCCAGTTCAGCCAGGCCTCTCTGCTGAGGACCAGTCTTGCACTGGAATCTGCACTGGGATGTCC
>NW_027692917.1:0-356 GCF_054177405.1 Leptonychotes weddellii | reverse complement strand
CCTATTATGGCCAAATCTAGATTTTAATATTTAGACCACATTGTGGTAGACATCTGTCTGGTTTTTTGTCCTCTAACATCAACCTAGTAACATCAATCCCTTTCAAACTGCCTTTCCTCATTCCTTCCAGGTCTGTTGAAACCTTTAATCAGAGAATCCCCCCCCCACACACACACTTTCCTGGTGACCAGATATGGTTAATAATAGTACACTACAATTATGATCACAGTGATTGGCCCTCAGTGAGCTTCAGCTGAGCCAATCAGAATCTTCCCTGGGGATTGATATGGCTTTTGAAGAAGAAAAGCTTTCTTTTCTCTCTGAGGTCACTAAGATAAAATAATGTAATTAAGGGG
>NW_027692916.1:0-356 GCF_054177405.1 Leptonychotes weddellii | reverse complement strand
GGCTGTGTTTGTCAGGGCCCCTTTGTACTGCTCCCTCCACTGCATGTAGGTGAATAAGGGGCCACTGGCCAGGCCTCCTGCTCCTGAGCTCCCTGCCCGCACCACTCCCAGCACACACGGTGGGAGAAGGGAATGGCAGCCACATTTATCTTGGCGTAATTGTCTGTCAGGTACATCGGGGAAGCCTCAGCCACCCCAACCACGCAGGAAAATGAATCACACACAAGCACACAGACACAGGGCTGCGCAGTCTCGCCCTCGGCCCCAGGGGCTCAGCCGGGCCAGCCCCGGACTGCCGACCTGCCTGCATCTGCCCCACGTCCTAGCGGGACACTGACCGCCCCCTCCAGCCTGAG
>NW_027692915.1:0-356 GCF_054177405.1 Leptonychotes weddellii | reverse complement strand
GCAGATCTTTAACAAGAGCTCACTATGTCCTTTTTTGTTTTTTGAGGTAAAATTGATTTCTATTGAAATACGCACATCTTGGGGCGCCTGGGTGGCTCAGTCAGTTAAGCGTCTGCCTTTGGCTCGGGTTGTGATCCCAGGGTCCTGGGATCGGGTCCCGCATCAGGC
The DNA here is from genome assembly GCF_054177405.1 of Leptonychotes weddellii. Lineage (NCBI taxonomy): Eukaryota > Metazoa > Chordata > Mammalia > Carnivora > Phocidae > Leptonychotes > Leptonychotes weddellii. The sequence continues at coordinate 188 of NW_027692915.1, read as the reverse complement.
TCCCTGCTCAGCAGGGAGCCTGCTTCTCCCTCTCCCACTGTCCCTGCTCATGTTCCCTCTCTCGCTGTGTCTCTCTCTGTCAAATAAATAAAATCTTAAAAAAAAAAAAAAAAAGAAATACACACATCTTAAGTGCACCATTTGATGAGAGCTGACAGCTGGGTGCCCTTGTGTGACATGAATTTCTC
>NW_027692914.1:0-356 GCF_054177405.1 Leptonychotes weddellii | reverse complement strand
TGCTAAAGACACCACCTCATTAACACAAGGTGAGCAAAAGCAAACCCCGCCTCTGAGGAAATCCTTAGAAATCTTTAGAAAGTATTTTTTGTTTGTTTGTTTGTTTGTTTGTTTTCAGTTTCTTTTTGTCAGCTGCCAGGTATTGTGAATGATCTTGTGATAAAATAAGGATCTGAAGACAAGTTTCAGACTACCTCCAGTTCTGGGAAGAATGGGTAGAATTTGTAGGTCCTTGGCATCTATTTTCTCAACTTTCAGACCTCATCCCTTTTAAATATCCTGTTTTATTTCCATATAAACACATTTACAAGCCTAATAGTATTTTTTAGATTGAGTTATGTATTATTATTATTATT
>NW_027692913.1:0-6771 GCF_054177405.1 Leptonychotes weddellii | reverse complement strand
GAAACAACAAATGTTGGAGAGGTTGTGGAGAAAGGGCAACCCTCTTGCACTGCTGGTGGGAATGCAAGTTGGTACAGCCACTTTGGACAACAGTGTGGAGGTTCCTCAAAAATTTAAAAATAGAGCTACCCTATGACCCAGCAATTGCACTCCTGGGTATTTACCCCAAAGACACATATGTAGTGAAAAGGAGGGCCATATCCATCCCAATGTTCATAGCAGCAATGTCCACAATAGCCAAACTCTGGAAAGAGCCAAGATGCCCTTCTACAGATGAATGGATAAAGATGTGGTCCATAGATACAATGGAATATTACTCAGCCATCAGAAAGGATGAATACCCAGCTTTTACATACACATGGATGGGACTGGAGGAGAGTATGCTAAGTGAAATAAGTCAAGCAGAGAAAGTCAATTATCATATGGTTTCACTTATTTGTGGTACATAAGGAATACCATGGAGGACATTAGGAGAAGGAAGGGAAAAATGAGGCGGGGGGGAATTGGAGGGAGAGATGAACCATGAGAGACTATGGACTCTGAGAAACAAACAGGGTTTTAGAGGGGAGGGGGGAGTGGGGAGGGGAATTTGTGAGCGCGGTGATGGGTATTAAGGAGGGCACATACTGCATGGAGCACTGGGTGTTAAATGAAAACAATGGATCGTGGATCGCCACATCAAAAACTAATGATGTATTGTGTGGTGACTAACATAACATAATAAAATTAAAAAAAAAAGAGGTTAGATCTCATGTTTAGTGATGTCTTAGCACAATACAAATGTGAAAGACAGGAATCCTGATTCTCTCATGACAGCATGCTGAGTTCCATGGACATGCTCTCTACTGAAAATGTGAAAATCATTATTACAAGCTACTTACATATTTTGGATACTAGTCATTTATCAGATATAGCATTTGCAAATACCTTCTCCCATTCCATAGTCTGACTTTTAGCTTTGTTGATTATGTCCTTCACTGTGCAGAAGTAGTGGTTTTTTTGTTTTTGTTTTTGATGACATCCCAAAATTTATTTTTGCTTTTGTTTCCCTTGTCTCTCGAGATATACCTAGAAAGAATTTATATGGGTGATATCAAGGAGGTTACTGCCTGTGTTCTCCACCAGGATTTTGATGGTTTCTCATCTCACATTAGGCCTTTGAACCATTTTTTAAGTTATTTTTGTGTATTGTGCAAAAAGGTAGTCAAATTTCATTCTTCTTCATGTGGCTGTCCAGTTTTACCAAACTCATGTGTTGAAGAGACTTTTTTTTTCTGTTGAATATTCTTTCCTGCTTTGTCAAAGATTAGTTGACCATCAAATGGTGGGTCCAATTCTGGTTTCTCTATCTGTTCCATTGATGTATGCATTTCTTTCTGTGCCAGTACCATGCTGTCTTAATACTCTAGTTTTTTTTTTTTTTAAGATTTTATTTATTTGACAGAGAGAGACACAGCGAGAGAGGAAACACAAGCAGGGGGAGTGGCAGAGGGAGAAGCAGGCTTCCTGCGGAGCAGGGAGCCTGATGTGGGGCTTGATCCCAGGACCCTGGGATCATGACCTGAGCCGAAGGCAGCTGCTTAACTGACTGAGCCACCCAGGCACCCCTTAATACTATAGTTTTGTAATACAGCTTGAAATCCAGAATCGTGAGGCCTCGAGCTTTGCTTTTTCAGGTTTGTTTTGACTATCTGGGGTCTTTTGTGATTCTATACAAATTGTAGGCTTGTTTGTTCCAACTCTGTGAAAAATGCTGGTGCTATTTTTATAGGGATTTCATTGCATATGTAGACTGCTTTTGGTAATATAGTCTTTTATTATTCATTCATTATTTTTATGTTATTTTATTTTTTATTATGTCTAGCCATCATTCATTATTTTTTAAATATTTTATTTATTTATTTGAGAATGAGAAAGAGAAGATGCATGAGCAGGGGGAAGGGCAGAGGGAGAGGGAGAAGCAGACTCACAACTGAGCAGCAAGCCTGACACAGTGCTTGGTCCCAGGATCCTAAGATCATGACCTGTTCCAAAGGCAGATGCTTAACTGACTGAGCCACCCAGATGCCCTGGGTAATATAGACATTTGACAATATTTATCTTCCAATCTCTGACCATGGGATGTTTCTCCATTTCATTGTGTCCTCTTTAATTTCTTTCATCAGTGTGTTATAGGTTTCAGAGTATAGATCCTTTACCTCTTTGGTTAGGTCTTTTCCTAGGTATCTTACTGTTTTTGGTGTAATTATAATTGGGATTGATTCCTAGATTTCACTTTCTGCTAGTTTTTTTGTTGGTATATAGAAATGTAACTGAACTCTCTAATTCAAGTTTATATCCTACAACTTTACTGAATTCAGTTATCAGTTGTAGCATTTTTTTTTGCTGGAGTCTTTGGGTTTTCTATATATTTTCATACTGAACTCCAGAAACTGATTAATCCAATTATAAAATGAGCAGAGGACATGAGTAGACATTTGTCCAAAAAAAAAAAACCATACAGATGGTCAACAGACACATGAAAAGATGTTCATCACTTGGCACTAAGGAGATGTAATCAAATCCATGATGAGATATCAATTCACACCACTCAGAATGGTAAAAATTAAGAACACAAGAAAAAACAGGTGTTGGGGAGAATGCAGGGAAAGGAGAACCATCATGACTGTTGATAGGAGAGCAAAATGTTGCAGGAACTCTGGAAGACAGTATGGAGGTTTATAAAACAGTTGGAAATATAACTACCCTTTGATCCAGCATTTGTACTGTGGGTATTTATCCAAAGAGTGCAGAAATAATAATTCATTTTTTAAGATTTTATTTATTTGACAGAGAGAGGCACAGCAAGAGAGGGAACACAAGCAGGGGAAGTGGGAGAGGGAGAAGCAGGCTTCCCGTGGAGCAGGGAGCCCAATGCGGGGCTCGATCCCAGGACCCTGGGATCATGACCTGAGCTGAAGGCAGACACTTAATAACTGAGCCACCCAGGTGCCCCCAGAAATACTAATTCAAAGGGAAACTTGCAGCCTGATGGTTATGGCAGCATTATCTATACTAGCTAAACCATGGTAACAACCCAAGTGTCCTCCACAAATGAATGGATATCATGTGGCATACATATACAGTGGCACATTCACCATAAAAAGAATGAAAGTTTGCCATTTCTCACAACATGGATGGAACTAGAGACTATTATGCTAAGTGAAATAAATCCTTCAGAGAAAGAAAAATAGCATCTTGTTTAACTCATGTAGAATTTAAGAAACAAAACAAATGGACAAAGGGACAAAAAAAGAGGGAGGCAAACCAAGAAGCAGACTATTAACTAGAGAGAACAAACTGAGGGTTACAAGAAGGGAAGTGGGTAGAGGGATGGGTTAAATAAGTTTTGGGATTAGGGAGTGCACTTGTGATGAGCAGCAGGAGTTGTATGGAAATTTTGAATCACTGTATTGTATACCTGCAACTAATATTACACTGTAGGATAACAAATGGGAATTTGAATTCAACTTACATAAAATGTATTTACAGTGTCCGGAAATGGCCTTGACGGCATACAGCACATGAAAAAGAATTTAATCCAGGAAATCTACTAACACAAGGAACAGCTAGAATATTTGTACTAAGATATGATCTTTTCCTTCCCCGTCCCAGCTCAGCATATGGAAACTCCGCTCCATGTAGCTGGGACTACAGGTGTGTGCCACCCAGCTCAGCTGGAACCTCCACTCCAGACTGTTGCAGCCAAAACCCAGGGTTCCATGTGCCCAGCTCCTGTCAGAGGACTCTTTCCCAGAGGGACAGGACAAAAGCGACCCCCATCCTGTCCCATGCCTTTTGCTGTTGAGGACAAACCCCAAGCAGGTGCGACTGGGATATGGGACCCACACATGCCACACAAGCCTACTCCTATGACAGAAGTTCTGCCCTGGGCACAGTCCACTGTGGATTTTGGGACCCTGATTACACCAACCCTGATTTATATGGCAGGAGCCTCATACCACCAGGAGGGACAAGACATAGGGAAGTGAAGCTGCCACCCACCCCTAAAATGAGCATTTAGTTCCCAAACCAAGTGAGGACGAGAGTCCATGTTTATTCCCACCAGCAGTTGCAGATTGTTGCCCAGAATTTTGCCCAGGGAAAAGGGGAGCTGTAGTGATCCAATAAACAGTATTCCAAATCTGTTCCTGAACAACTGACTTCATTTACAATGAGTGTGGAACTGTCTAGACCTCAGGTTATGAGGAGAGGCAGTAGCAAGGGATGGATGGACTCAGTGGAGTTGTCTTAACCTATTCCTGCTCACCTGAAGGAGAGAGGAAGAGATGGAGACACTGAAGGGGACAGCTGCTTTCAGAACACATGTCAGATCCTGGTGTCAGCAACTCTCCTTTCAGAGGAGCCCAAGGTGGGTTGGTTCAGTCTGTGAAGACTACATACATGAGGACATTTTTGACAGTAGGACAGCATGCAGACTGTTGCAGAGGAGCTAATTCTCTGGGAATGGAGAAGCAAGAGATTTTTTAAAAAGCCCAACCAAACTACTGTCACCCTGGGCTGGCTTCATGAATACTCCAGGCTACACGGCCTATGTTCACTTGGAGAGTGCAGACCTTCACTCAACGTAATGTTGTGGAGGTTCCCCTGGGTAGATGTTTGCATCAGTAGTGTGACTTCTTATTGTAAAATAGTGTTCCATTGATGGACGTTATCTACTTAGATTATTCCTATAAATTCAGAGAGAATTTTAGGTTGTTCTTAGATTATAAAAGAAATAAATATGTTATAAATATTCAGATGCCTTTTTATGCATGATTTTTTAATTATTATGTTCAGTTAGTTAACATATAATGCATCATTAGTTTTTGATGTAGTGTTCAACAATTCATTAGTTGCCTATAAAACCCAGTGCTCATCACCAAACAAGCCTCCTTAATACCCATTCCCCGGTTGCCCCATCCCCCAAACCCCTCCTTTCTGTAAACCTCAGTTTGACTCCAGGAGTCCAGAGTATCTCATGGTTTGTCTCCCTCTCTGATTTCTTCCCATTCAGGTTTTGCTCCCTTTGCCTGTGATCCTCCATGCCATTCCTTAAGCTGCAAATATGAGTGAAACCATATGATAATTGTCTTTCTCTGCTGGAATTATTTCACTTAGCTTAATCCCTCTGGTTCCATCCATCTCAATACAAATGGTCGGTATTCATCAATTCCGATGGCTGAATATTATTCCATTTTATATATGAACCACATCTTCTTTACCCATTCATCTGTTGAAGGGCATCTCAGCTCCTTCCACATTTTGGCTATTGTGGACATTGCTGCTATGAACATTGGGGTGTATGTGCCCCTACTTATCACTACATCTGTATCTTTGGGGTAAATAACTAGTAGTGCAATTGCTGGGTCGTAGGATAGCTCTATTTTTAAATCTTGAGAAATCTCCATACTCTTTTCTAGAGTGGCTGTACCAGCTTGCATTCCCACCAACAGTGTAAGAGGGTTCCCCTTGTGCCACATCCTTGCCAACATTTGTTGTTAGTTTTTGCCATTCTAACTGGTGTTCAGGTGGTATCTCAATGTGGTTTTGATTTGTATTTCCCTGATGGTTAGAGATGTTGAACATTTTTCATGTGTCTGTTAGCCATTTGTATGTCACTTTGGAGAAGTGTCTCTTCATGTATTTGCCTTTTTTTTGACTGGGGTATTTGATTTTGAGTATTGAGTTTGAGAAGTTCTTCATAGACCTTGGATACCAGCCCTTATATGTAATGTCATTTGCAAATATCTTCTCCCATTCCGTGGTGTCTTCTTAGTTTTGTTTATTGTTCTCTTTGTTTTTCTTTATTTTATTATGTTATGTTAGTCACCATAAAATACATTGTTAGTTTTTGATGTGTGGATCCACCACCCATTGTTTTTATATAACACCCAGTGCTCCATAGAGTATGTGTCCTCCTTAATACCCGTCACCGGGCTAACCCATCTCCCACCCTCTCCCCTCTAAAAACCTCAGTTTGTTTCTCAGAGTCCATAGTCTCTCATGGTTCATCTCTCCCTACGATTTCACCCTCTTCATTTTTCCCTTCCTTCTCCTAATGTCCTCCATGCTATTCCTTATGTTCCACAAATAAGTGAAACCATATGATAATTGACTTCCTCTGCTTGACTTATTTCACTTAGCAAAATCTCCTCCAGTCCCATCCATGTTGATGTTAAAGTTAGGTATTCATCCTTTCTGATGGCTGAGTAATATTCCATTGTATCTATGGACCACATCTTCTTTATCCATTCACCACTGATCTGTTGAAGGGCATCTTGGCTCTTTCCACAGTTTGGCTATTGCGGACATTGCTTCTATGAACATTGGGATGGATATGGCCCTCCTTTACACTACATATGTGTCTTTGGGGTAAATACCCAGGAGTGCAATTGCTGGGTCATAGGGTAACTCTATTTTTAATTTTCTGAGGCGCCTCCACACTGTTTTCCACAATGGCTGTACCAACTTGCATTCCCACCGACAGTGTAAGAGGATTTCCCTTTCTCCACAACCTCTCCAACATTTGTTGTTTTTTGTCTTGTCTATTTTTGCCATTCTAACTGGTGTAATGTGGTATCTCAGTGTGGTTTTGATTTTAATTTCCCTGATGGCTAATGATGATGAACATTTTTTCATGTGTCTGTTAGCCATTCGTATGTCTTCTTCAGAGAAGTGTCTTTTCATGTCTTCAGCCCATTTTTTGACTTGATTATTTGTTTTTTGGGT
>NW_027692912.1:0-356 GCF_054177405.1 Leptonychotes weddellii | reverse complement strand
GGATTCACTAATTCCCAAGAAGAGCCAGAAACACTCCTTTTTAGGGAATCTGGGAAGCCCAAAGTTCCGTGTGCACCCGATGGGGTGACAGGTCTTTCCATGGGAGTGTCCGGACTAGCTGCCCAGGGCCCCCCCTCCCCTGCTGCCCTGCACAGACCCCTGCCTGCTCTCCTCCTGCTGCCTCCTCACTCCTTTGCGAGCTGAAAACCAGATCTCTCCGCCCTGCTCACCCCTGAACTGCAGGCCACACTGTTCCCACTCACGGGGAATCTTCCAGAGAAACAGGAGCTGCAGGAGAATGTTTTCATGGATCATCTAAGGGCTTTTCCCTCCCACTGGCTCCTCTCACTCTGTGG
>NW_027692911.1:0-356 GCF_054177405.1 Leptonychotes weddellii | reverse complement strand
TCTTTTATTATGAGTGCCTCCTTCCACTGGAACTCACACTTGGCTCAGTAACTGTTTATAAAATTGACTTTACTGAGTTTGATAAAGGAGGTGTAAGGACCAGAAAATGTTATGTGTTTTCAGCAGCATGGAACAAGTGGAAAAAAAAAAACAACTAAACTAAACTAAATTTTTAAGTCAGACAAAACTGAGATGCAACACTGGACTTTCAAAAAAAATAAGTATTACCGATGCCATAAGAACGTTGGGAGAATTCAACCTAAAAGAAATATGTGGCACCTGCTCTGTACTATTTTGCTGAGTCTCTAGGTATAAAGACAGACAAAACAAACATATATTTCAGTTCAGTGAGAGGA
>NW_027692910.1:0-356 GCF_054177405.1 Leptonychotes weddellii | reverse complement strand
TTTTTTTTTTTAAGATTTTATTTGAGAGAGAGTGAGAAGGGAGAGAGAGAACAAGCAAGGGGGAGGGGCAGAGGGAGAGGGAGAAGCAGGGAGCCAGATGCGGGGTTCGATGGGGGGCTGGATCCCAGGACCCTGGGATCATGACCTGAGCAGAAGGCAGATCCTCAGCCGACTGAGCCACCCAGGTGCCCTGGATTAAGTCTTTGAGTAATATTCTGGTTTTTTAGACTTTAGGCTATAAATGGAGGATATGAATACAGACTTTTCTCTTTCCTTACGGTTATATTGTTCATAACGTGCCTAAAAAGTTGTGAATGACAACCCTGTGAGTACCCATTTGATACCATTTTGTCAGA
>NW_027692909.1:0-356 GCF_054177405.1 Leptonychotes weddellii | reverse complement strand
TATGTGTCTTTATATTTAAAGGAGTTCTTTTTTGTAGACAGTATATAGTTGGGTCTTGTTTTTTGATCCACTGTGACGATCTCTATCTTCAAATTGGTTTATTTAGGCCATTGATGTTCAAAGTGATTATATGTATTTGGATTGATATGTACCATATTAGCTAGCTCTTTGAATTACTTTATTGCTCTTGCTCTTTATTCTCATTTTTGTCTTCCACTCTTTTTCTGCCTTTTGTCATTTTTACTGAACATTTTATAAAATTCCATTTTCTCTCCTTTCTTAGTATATCAGTATATTTCTTTTTCTTTCTTTCTTTCTTTCTTTCTTTCTTTCTTTCTTTCTTTCTTTCTTTCTTT
>NW_027692908.1:0-356 GCF_054177405.1 Leptonychotes weddellii | reverse complement strand
GGCTCCCGCTGTGGCTATGGCTCCCGCTGTGGCTATGGCTCCAGCTGTGGCTATGGCTCCCGCTGTGGCTATGGCTCCAGCTGTGGCTATGGCTCCCGCTGTGGCTATGGCTCCCGCTGTGGCTATGGATCCGGCTGTGGCTGTGGCTATGGATCTAAATGTGGATATGGCAGTGGCTATGGCTCTGGATCCTGTGGCTGCTAAACATTTTGGTATAGAACAGGATATTCCTCTTGCTGCTCATCATCGCTGCACATAGTACTGTGCCTTTCAAATGATCACTGCAAGTACAAGTCCAGTTGAAATCTCCCCATCCATGAACTTCATAGCAAAGTAAAGAATTATTACTGGCTGTC
>NW_027692907.1:0-356 GCF_054177405.1 Leptonychotes weddellii | reverse complement strand
TCAAAGGTCAAAAATCCGTCACCTCCACCAGCTAGCAGATCATAGAAATGAACGGACCCTCCTGGGTGTGAGGCCAGGAGGGCTGAGGACTGTGGCAACAGGTGAGTTCCTGCCTGCCTAGAAGGCGTTCTGGTTCAAATCATTTTTATTGTTAGATACTTGCTGCCTGCCAAACTACTGCCCTCCCAGAAAGGATCAAGGGACGCTCGGTCCCCCAGTTCTGGACCTTGGAGTCTCTACCCCCAGATCCCCCTCCCCCAGCCTCTCGCTACAGTGAGAAGCCCAGACCACCTACGGCAGCCCTTCAACTGCATATCGCCTATCCTTCCAGATCTTTCCATGGCTTCCCCCTCAAC
>NW_027692906.1:0-356 GCF_054177405.1 Leptonychotes weddellii | reverse complement strand
GGGCCATCTTCCCAATACCACCTTGGCCAGGGGATCAAGAGTGACATCACCACTGACAAGCCCTGAAGAGAACACACAGCCCTCAATGTGATGACAGGACAAAGAAGACTTTCCCCTCTGTGATATTCTTCCCAAACACCCACAACCTCAGCCTACCCATGACTCCTGCCTCATCATGACAAAAATGTCAGACCAACACAAACTAAGGGAGATGCTAGAAGATACCTGGGTGTATTCCCCAAAACCGTCAAGGTCGTCAGGGAAGATAGAGAAACTGTCCCGACCCAGAGTAGACCAAGGGGAAGAACAATGCAGTGTAACGGGGCCGGGGGGGCGGGGGAGGGCGGTTACATCTG
>NW_027692905.1:0-356 GCF_054177405.1 Leptonychotes weddellii | reverse complement strand
ATGATGGAGTTGCTAGGTTAAAAGTGGTTAATTGAAAAATACCTTAATTTTTAAGTCAGCATAGCTCTATTTGAGAACTCCTAACATGAGTTTCTATTCATATCTGTTTCTGTGGAAACTAATTCAGTAGGATGATAATTAGTGTAACACTACTAAAAGGTTTCATACAGGATTAAACTGTTAAACTTTTTTTTTTTTTGGTATAGTTTTACTGTACTAATATGCATATGATCATGAAACACTTTTTGCAGGTGCCACAAAATCATAATTTGGGGCATTCTACACCTACATCTAGTAGCATTGCTGAATATGAGGGTTAACCCAAGTTGTTGAGTTATCTCTGGCCCAGTCTTCAT
>NW_027692904.1:0-356 GCF_054177405.1 Leptonychotes weddellii | reverse complement strand
TTCATTGTTTGCATATAACACCCAGTGCTCCATGCAGTACGTGCCCTCTTTAATACCCATCACCAGGCTAATCCATCCCCCCACCCGCCTCCCCTCTAGAACCCTCAGTTTGTTTCTCAGTGTCCATAGTCTCTTATGGCTCATCTCCCCCTCCAATTTCCCCCCTTCATTTTTCCCTTTCTGCTATCTTTTTTTTTTTTAACATATCATGTATTATTTGTTTCATATAAGGTTTTGAAGGTCAAGATAAGAACTCTAGACCCTGAATGTTACTGTGAGATGGGAAGTGTTTTGAGTAATAACTTTTTTTTTTTTTAAAGATTTTATTTATTTATTTGACAGAGAGAGACACAGCG
>NW_027692903.1:0-356 GCF_054177405.1 Leptonychotes weddellii | reverse complement strand
CATTTGCAAATATCTTCTCCCATTCTGTCAGTTGTCTTTTGGTTTTGTTGACTGTTTCCTTTGCTGTGCAAAAGCTTTTTATCTTGAAGGCTTTTTGCCCTTGCTTCCCTTGCCTTTGGCGATGAGTCTAGGAAGAAGTTGCTGCGGCTGAGGTCAAAGAGGTTGCTGCCTGTGTTCTCCTCAAGGATTTTTATGGATTCCTGTCTCACATTGAGGTCTTTCATCCATTTTGAGTTTATTTTTGTGTGTGGTGTAAGGAAATGGCCCAGGTTCATTCTTCTGCATGTGGCTGTCCAATTTTCCCAACACTATTTGTTGAAGAGACTGTCTTTTTTTCCATTGGACATTCTTTCCTG
>NW_027692902.1:0-6772 GCF_054177405.1 Leptonychotes weddellii | reverse complement strand
GAGAGAGAGAGAGCGGCAGAGGCAGAGGGAGAAGCAGGCTCCCCGTGGAGCAGGGAGCCCGATGCGGGACTCGATCCCAGGACCCTGGGATCATGACCTGAGCCGAAGGCAGACGCTTAACCAACTGAGCCACCCAGGCGTCCCTATAAAGATATATCTTGATCTTAAGCATTTTTAATATTTTTACCACGAGCCTATTTGATGTGCAATGTCTGAGCATTTCAAAAATAATTGTCATGTACTTAATGGGTAATTCTGTTCATTTTTCAAAGATACCAGTTATTATACATTATATCTCTACTGTTTGTCTTCTGTATCAGTTATCTTCTTTTGAATCTAGATTCAAGTTCCACCTCTGTGACTGACTAGCTGTGTGGCCTTGGGCAAGTTACTCTTTTTTTTTTTTTAATTTCAGTGTAGTTAACATATGGTGCAATATTAGTTTAGGTGTACAAAATAGTGATTCAACAATTCTATATATTACTCAGTGTTCATCAAGGTAAGTGTACTCTTAACCCCTTCACCTATTTCACCCACCCCCCCACCAACCTCCTCTCTAATAACCAACTGTTTGTTCTCTAGAGTTAAGAGTATGTTAGTAAGTTTTTGGTTTCCTCTTTTTTTTCTTTATTTCTTTCATTTCTTAAATTCCACATATGAGTGAAATCATAGGGTATTTGTCTTTCTCTGACAGGCTATTTTGCTTAGGATTATACTCTCTAGATCCAGCAATGTTGTTGCAAATGGCAATATTTTATTCTTTTTATGGATGAATAACATTCCATTGTTTATGTATACCACATCTTCTTTATAGATTCATCAGTCGATGCACACTTGGGCTGCATCCATAGTTTGGCTACTATAAATAATCCTGCCATAAACATAGGGATGCACATATTGCATCAAATTAATGTTTTCAAATTCCTTGGGTAAATACCAAGTAGTGCAATTACTGGATCATAGGGTAGTTCTATTTTTAATTTCTTCAGGAACCTTCATACTGTCTTTCACAGTGGCTGCATCAGTTTGCATTCCTACCAACAGTACACAAGTGTTCCTTTTCCCCACATCCTTGCCAATACTTGCTATTTATTGAGCTTTTGACTTTAAACATTCTGACAGGTGTGGTGATATCTCATTGTGATTTTGATATGCATTTCCCTGATGATGAATGAGATTAAGCCCCTTTTCATGTGTCTGTTGGCCTTCTGGATATCTTTTTTGGAGAAATGTCTTATCATGCCTTTTGCCCATTTTTAATTGGATTATTTGGCTATGGGTGTTGAGTTTTCTAAGTTCTTTATATGTTTTGGATACTAACTCTATCAGTTATGTCATTTGCAAATACCTTCTCCCATTCAGGAGGTTTTCTTTTGGTTTTGTTGGTTGTTTCCTTTGCTGTGCATAAGGTTTTATTTTGATGTAGTCCCAAGAGTTTATGTTTGCCTCAGGGTGCCTCAGGAGACAGATCTAGAAAAAAAGTTGCTGTAGCTGATGTCAAAGGTGTTACTGTCTCTGTTCTCTTCTAGGATTTGTATGATGTCAGGTCTTGCACTTAAATCTTTATTTCACCATACACAAAAATAAATTCAAAATGGATTAAAGTGGTCCAGTTCCTTTCTTTTGCATGTTGCCACTTATTGAAGACACTGTCCTTTCCCTATTGGATGTTCTTTCCTACTTTGTTGAAGATTAATTGACCATATAGTTGTAGGTTCATTTCTGGGTTCTGTCTTCTGTTCTATTGATCTATAAGTCTATTTTTGTACCAGTACCATACTGTTTTGATTACTACAGCTTGGTAATATAACTTGAAATCCAGAATTGTGATGCCTTCAGCTTTCCTTTTCTTAGTCAAGATTACTTTAGTTATTCAGGGTCTTTTGTGGGTCCATACAAAATTTTGGATTGTTTGTTCTAGCTCTGTGAAAAATGCTTTTGGTATTTTGATAGGGATTGCATTAAATCTGTAGATTGCTTAGGGTAGTACATGTCTGTACTAACAATATTGGCTGTTCTAATCCATGAGCATGGAATGTATTTCCATTTCTTCATGTCATCTTCAATTTTTATTTTTTTTAATTTTTAATTTTTTAAAGATTTTATTTATTTATTTGAGAGAGAGAAAGAGCGAGATAGAATGAGTTGGGGGAGGGGCAAAGGGAGAGGGTTAAATAGACCCCCCCTGAGCAGGGAGCCCAATGCAGGGCTCAATCCCAGGACCCTGGGAACATGACCTGAGCTGAAGGCAGATGCTTAATCAACTGAGCCACCCAGGCATCCTTCATCTTCAATTTCTTTCATCAGTGTTTTATAGTTTTCAAATTATAGGTATTTCACCTCTTTGGTTAGATTTAGTCCTAGGTATCTTGTTATTATGGTGCAACTGTAAATGCAATTGCTTTTTAATTCCCCTCTCTGCTGCTGTATTATAGGTGTACAGAAATGCAACAGGTTTCTCTACACTGATTTTGTATCCTGCCTATACTACCCAAAGCAATCTACACATTTAATGCATTCCCCATCAAAATACCAACATTTTTCAGAGTAATGAAACAATCTGAAAAATTGTATGGAACCACAAAAGACCCTGAATAGCAAAAGGAATCTTGAAAAAGTAAAGGAAAGCTAGAGGCATCCAAATACTTGGACTTCAAGTTACATTACACAGCTGTAATAATCAAAACAGTATTGTACTGGTATAAAAATAAACATAGATCAAAGGAACAGAATGGAAAACCCACAAATAAACTAACAATCATATGGTCAATCAATCTTTGACAAAGCAGGAAAGAATATCCAATGGGGAAAAAGGAGTCTTTTCAACAAATGGTGTTGGCAAAACTGGACAGCAACATGCAAAAAAAATGAAGCTGGACCACATTCTTACACCACACACAAACATAAACTTAAAATAGATTAAAGACCTAAATGTGCAACCTGAAACCATAAAAATTATAAAAGAGGGGCGCCTGGGTGGCTCAGTTGGTTAAGCGACTGCCTTCGGCTCAGGTCATGATCCTGGAGTTCCTGGATCGAGTCCCGCATCGGGCTCCCTGCTCGGCAGGGAGTCTGCTTCTCCCTCTGACCCTCCCCCCTCTCATGTGCTCTCTCTCATTCTCTCTCTCTCTCTCAAATAAATAAATAGAATCTTTAAAAAAAAAAAAGTTTAAAAAAAAAAAAAATTATAAAAGAGATCACAGGCAGTAACTTCTCTGACATTGGCTGTAGCAACTTTTTTTCTAGATGTGCCTCCTGAGGCAAGAGAAACAAAAGCAAACATAAGATCTTGGGACTACATCAAGATAAAAAACTTCTGCACAGCAAAGGAAACAGTCAACAAAATTAAAAGGCAAACTAATGAATGGGAGAATATAGTTGCAAATGGTGTTTGATAAAAGGTTAGCCTCCAGGGCGCCTGGGTGGCTCAGTCGGTTAAGCGACTGCCTTCGGCTCAGGTCATGATCCTGGAGTCCCGGGATCGAGTCCCGCATCGGGCTCCCAGCTCGGCAGGGAGTCTGCTTCTCCCTCTGACCCTCCTTCCTCTCATGTTCTCTGTCTCTCATTCTCTCTCTCTCAAATAAATAAATAAAATCTTTAAAAAAAAAAAAGTTTAGCCTCCAATATATATAAAGAACCTCTACAACTCAACACCCAAAAACCAAATAATCCAATTAAAAATGGGCAGAAGACATGAACAGAAATTCCTCCAGAGAAGACATCCAGATTGCCAACAGACACATGAAAAGATGCTCATCATCACATATCATCAGGGAAATGCAAATGAACATGACAATAAGATATCATCTCACATTGTCAGAATGGCTAAAATCAACAGCACAAGAAATAGGTATCAGCAATATTGTGGAGGAAAAGGAACTCTCTTGCACTGCTGGTGGGAATGAAAACTGCTGCAGCCACTCTGGAAAATAGTATGGGGTTTCCTCAAGAAGTTAAAAATAGAACTACCCTACAATCCAGCAATTGCAATACTGGATATTTACCCAAAGAATACAAAAACACTACTTCAAAGGGATATATATGCCCCTCTGTTTATAGCAGCTTTGTTTACAATAGACAAGATATGGTAGCAGCCCATGTCCATTGATTGATGAATGGATAAAGAAGAGGTGATCCATCTATCTATCTATCTATCTATCTATCTATATCTATCTATCTATCATCTATCATCTATCTATCTATATGGAATATTATTCTGCCATAAAAAAGAATGAAATGTTGCCATTTGTAATGATATGAATAGAGCTAGAGAGTGTAATGCTAAGTGAAATAAGTCCCAGAAAGACAAGTACCATATGATTTCACTTATATGTGGAATTTAAGAAACAAAACAAACAAGCAAGTGGGAAAAGAAGAGAGAGAAATTAAGAAACTGACTCTTAACTATAGAGAACAAACTGATGGTTACCAAAGGAGAAGTAGGTCAAATAGGAGATGGGGATTAAGGAGTGCACTTGCATAATGAGCACTGGATGATGTATGGAATTGTTGAATCACTATATTGTACACCTGAAATTCACATAATGCTGTATGTTAAAAACTGGAATTAAAATAAAAACTTAAAAAAAAGAGATATTTGAAAACAAAGTAGGTGTAAAGCAAATTGGAATTTAAAGAAAATGAGACACATCACTCTCCTAACAAAAGTAACACCATTTTTTAGAATTGGATGTATTTGCAGGCATTTAATTGAAATAAGATTTTATCTCAAAATATTTGTTTAGCATTACTCTTAAACTTTTTCTGAGAAGTTGACATTTAGATATGCCAGTGTAACTGCAAAATAAAGTTAGACCCACAAACGTTAAAAGTCAGATACAAGTAAGAGGACTTGATTCTCCTATACCATGAATAGGGTTGCCCATAAAAACTTTATACCTGTCGTGTCAAATATTGCTAGAATAAATACAATCATATCATGATGGCTAATAGAGAAACTTAACCTGACCTTTGCTACAGAAGTTATCATCAAGATGGCTGTGCTCCAGAATGCATTTATTCATTTGGGTCAAATCTAGATAAGCTAATCAAGTAGTTTTCCTCATTTAAGTCTAGTCTGCTGACATAAACTTGATTTTTAAATTTTGATCCTAACTCAGTTCCAGAAACACAGAAGTACTTTAATTTTTATTTCATTACTCAAGTGGCCCCTTAAGGTACATTCAAGCAACAAGAGAGGAGCATATAATTTGGCTGAGTCCAAAAATACCATGTTATACTTCAAGGAAAACACCATTGTTCTTGTGGACTGTGGATAATTTTGCACCAGAACTTACTGGTGAATTTGTCAATTAGCTGAAGATGAACTTCCATTATAAGTTACACACTGACACGTCCAGGCCCCAGGGATGTGGCAAAATGCATGCACCCAGCGACTGCTGTTGAGCCTACAGGCTGCTTTGGCAGGTTGAGTAGGAAGTTGGATTCCCCAGAAAATATGTATCTCCCTCTCCTGGCAGCATTTAGATCAAATACATTACATAAAATAATTTAGTGTTCATGCATCTGCAGCAGATCCTGTATATGGAAGGTGATTTCCTTGATGGTGCTGTGATTTCTCTCAGCTTACTTAAATAAATCTGAGTTAAAGACTCTCTGACTCTCACCATTCTACTTAAGAAATGAAAGTGAGAAACTAAATATTTGTGGCAAAAAAAGAAAACAGGAACAATTATGTGGTGCATTTAGGATATAAAACAACCAATTCAAAAAACTGGTGGTGCATAATGGAAAGAAGACAGAATATGGAACAAAAATATGTAGATTGTTTGTCAATCAAAATAGACTAGGTTACTCTGTGGTATCAACAAATCACAAAATCTCTGTGGCTTAAATAAAATAGCAAATCTTATTTCTTACTATTGTTAGTTATCCAATGTAGTTTGACCATAGAGTTGGAAGCAGGAAGTTGAGGAACTCTGCTTCACATAATTATCATTCAGGCTGATGTACGATGGACAAATTTAAAATGCTGTCATGTTAATACAAAACTTCAAGGTCCATTGCAATATGGGAAGACAGAGGTGGAAAGGAGCACAAACATTTCAATGCTTTTTCCTGAAAGTGACATGTCACTTTTGATCTCATTAAATTAGGCAGAACTAATCACATGGCTTCTTCTAATATCAAGGAGGTGGGAAGTATGATTCTTTGTGTACTGGAAGGAAAAGAGAACAGACTATATTAAAGGGTGCTATTAATGGCTACCACAATTTTAATCATAACTACTACTTTTGCATATCTTTAGGAAAATGACTTAACCTTTTTGAGTCTCAGTTTCCTCACTATAATATGGGGCTAATAATTTTTTGCCTTGGAGTAATTGTAAATACTAAATGAGATACATTTTTTAAAGTGTTGGATAGTGTCCCACACATAGTAAATATTTAATAAATGCTGGTCATTTTAGTTGAAAGGGAAAATAGTAAGCTCTTATCACTTAATCTTGAATTACCTAACTTTATTTTCTATATGAACAAGATTCATTATCTTAAAGCCAGACCTTCTTATGACTGTACATCTGGCCTAAAATTGTTGATGTTTATACTGGTCTCTATTTAGACCCTCTAGACCTGAGGAAATATAATTTATGATTGATCAAGATACTACTACCATTGGTATAGTTATTGTCATGTGTTAAAAATGGAAAAGACTGGCTATAGAACAACT
The DNA here is from genome assembly GCF_054177405.1 of Leptonychotes weddellii. Lineage (NCBI taxonomy): Eukaryota > Metazoa > Chordata > Mammalia > Carnivora > Phocidae > Leptonychotes > Leptonychotes weddellii. The sequence goes on along the minus strand of NW_027692902.1, from coordinate 82 downwards.
CTGTACAAATTAATAAATAACTTTTTCTTAACTTAAGGAATATTTTTGGTTACTATGCATGTATGGTTTTTTTTTTTTTTTT
>NW_027692901.1:0-356 GCF_054177405.1 Leptonychotes weddellii | reverse complement strand
TAAAATTATAGGTAAAAATCACGTAAGAATATACATAAAAATCCTCAACAAAACTTTAATAAATCAAACCCAGTGATTTTTATAATGGATGATATATTCCATAATTAATGGCATATATACAAGGAATGCAAAGGGACTTAATAATCAAGAATCATGAGGGGCGGAGAAAGATGGCGGAGGAGTAGGAGACCTGGATTTCGTCTCCTCTCAGGAATTCAGCTGGATAGGGATCAAACCATTCTGAACACCTACAAACTCAACAGGAGATCGAAGAAAGGAATAGCAACAACTCTCTGAACAGAAAAGCGACCACTTTCTGGAAGGTAGGACGTGCGGAGAAGTGAATCCGAGGCGAT
>NW_027692900.1:0-356 GCF_054177405.1 Leptonychotes weddellii | reverse complement strand
CACCGTTCCGAGTAGCATGATGAAATCTCACACTGTGCGATGCCGCCCCGCGCGGACATGAATCATCCCCATGTCCAGCGCACCCACACTGCCTATGTCACCCACCGTGAGTCACTTAGGCTCTCAGTTGTCAGATCGAGCTGTCCCAGTATCACAGTGCTTGTGTGAAGTAACCTTTATCTTACTTAATCAGGGCCCCGGAGCACAAGAGCAGCAATGCTGGCAACTCAGAGATGCCAGAAAGAAGCTATAAAGTGCTTCCTTTAAGTGAAAAAGTGAAAGTTCTTGACTTAATAAGTAAAGAAAAACTATTGTATGCCGGGGTTGCTAAGATCTACAGTGACTGTTATTACTGT
>NW_027692899.1:0-356 GCF_054177405.1 Leptonychotes weddellii | reverse complement strand
AACTGGAATGGGGAAAGACCCAGAGATCACCTAGAATCAAGTCTCTCCCTTCACAATGGAAAAATTTGTTGCTCAAAAGAGGTGTAGGAGTCTTGCCCCAGGCCCCAGAGCTAATTGCAGTCCCCGGCCAATGCTCTTTTGCTGACATCAGCATTCCCAAAAAGCGGCCCTGGGGACACTTGTCGAAGCTACAGAATTAACTAACAGCAACACCTTTCCACCATCTTAAGTGCTTAGCCCTCACGACAGGCAGCATCTGTCATCACGCTCACTGTCTACAAAGTCAGACTTAAGAAAAGGCACATTCTAGGCTCCTCCAGTGAAGAGTCACCACGTGCATTAGCATATTAAAGGTT
>NW_027692898.1:0-356 GCF_054177405.1 Leptonychotes weddellii | reverse complement strand
GATAAAAACAGGGAGGGAGGCAAACCACAGGAGACACTATTCTAGGAAACAAACTGTGGGTTGCTGGAGCGGAGGGGGTTTGGGGGGAAGGGGTAACTGGGTAATGGACATTAAGGAGGGCACGTGATGTAATGAGCACTGGGTGCTATATGCAACTCATGAATCACTAAATTCTACCTCTGAAACTAATTAAAAAAAAATTTTTTTTAAATGAGAGACACATTGGGGCACCTGGGTGGCTCAGTCATTAAGCGTCTGCCTTCGGCTCAGGTCATGATCCCAGGGTCCTGGGATCGAGCCCCACATCGAGCTGTCTGCTCAGCAGGAAGCCTGCTTCTCCCTCTCCCACTCCCCCT
>NW_027692897.1:0-356 GCF_054177405.1 Leptonychotes weddellii | reverse complement strand
TTTTGATTTGGATTTCCCTGATGCCGAGTGATGTTGAGCACTTTTTCATGTGTCTGTTGGCCATTTGGATGTGGTCTTTGCAGAAATGTCTGTTCATGTCCTCTGCCCATTTCTTGACTGGATTATTTGTTCTTTGGGTGTTGAGTTTGCCCAGTTCTTTATAGATTTTGGATACTAGCCCTTTACCTGATATGTCATTTGCAAATATCTTCTCCCATCTGTCGGTTGTCTTTTGGTTTTGTCGACTGTTTCCTTTGCTCTGCAAAAGCTTTTTGTCTTGACGAAGTCCCAATAGTTCATTTTTGCCTTTGTTTCCCTTGCCTTTGGAGACCTGTCTAGCAAGAAGTTGCTGTGGT
>NW_027692896.1:0-356 GCF_054177405.1 Leptonychotes weddellii | reverse complement strand
ACAGGATGTGTCCTTGTTTCAACAGGAAAGACTGTCTCCTCCAGCCACCTTTCTCCAGTTTGCCATGTTTGCCAAGTACTGAGGCTTTCAGATATAATTACAAAGTATAAACTCTGTAATTAAAGTTGGTGAGTGCTTGCTTTGTAGGCATGGTCATATGCCCAGCACTCTGCTACAGACACTGTGGGATACAAGAGAAAAACAGGATTTGCTCCTTGGGCTCCAAAAATAAAAACCTCACTACAGAAACAAAACCAGTAGACACGGAATAACAGCAAGGCATAGAGGCCAGCACCCGTCTAAGGGGCCAAACTTATAGGGAGGACTTCAAAAACTGAAAGAAGGGAAGGGTTTTT
>NW_027692895.1:0-356 GCF_054177405.1 Leptonychotes weddellii | reverse complement strand
TTTTCATTAGGTAATGTTATGACAGGGTTTAAAAACCAAAAGCTACATAAAGGTATAGAGTGAAAGTTTCCCTCCTGTTCCCCCATCCAACCTGTCCAGTTACCCCATACTCTAAATTCACTAAATTATTAGTTGATTATACACACACACACACACTTTGGCTTCTTCCAAAGTTTCCTTATGCATATGGAAGCAAATATGAGTAGAGATTTCCCCCCCTTTTTTTTGGTCAATTACATTATTGAGGGATCCCTAAAGATGTGGAGTCCCATTCTAAAGGCATGGTTGCTCAGTGGTACCTGACTTGGGATTTTTACTGTATTTTGGCCCAGTTGAATCGAGGTGATTTTTTTTTT
>NW_027692894.1:0-356 GCF_054177405.1 Leptonychotes weddellii | reverse complement strand
TGGGTGGCTCAGTCATTAAGCGTCTGCCTTCGGCTCGGGTCATGATCCCGGGGTCCTGGGATCGAGCCCCGCATCGGGCTCCCTGCTCGACAGGAAGCCTGCTTCTCCCCCTCCCACTCCCCCTGCTTGTGTTCCCTCTCTCGCTGTGTCTCTCTCTGTCAAATAAATAAATAAAATCTTAAAAAATATATATATATATATTTTCTAACATTTTATTTTACTGAGAAGCTGCCCACCCCATCCCGTCCCTCAGCACCCTCAGAGTGAGTACAGCAACCATTTAAGAGAACTTAAAGTTTCTCTGTTATGTGCTAGCAGAGTTGCCCGAATTAATGATGCTGTGAACCTAAAATTAC
>NW_027692893.1:0-356 GCF_054177405.1 Leptonychotes weddellii | reverse complement strand
TTTTAAAGATTTTATTTATTTATTTGAGACAGAGAGAATGAGAGAGACAGAGAGCACATGAGAGGGGGGAGGGTCAGAGGGAGAAGCAGGCTCCCTGCCGAGCAGGGAGCCCGATGCGGGACTCGATCCCAGGACTCCAGGATCATGACCTGAGCCGAAGGCAGTCGCTTAACCAACTGAGCCACCCAGGCGCCCATGAGCTCAATTTCTAATCACTGTTTTGAGTTACTCACTGCTGAGTACTCCCGTGTGTATGTACAATGAACATTCATACACTTCTCTTTGTTTTTCTCTTGTTAATCTGTCTTTTGTCAGACTTATCTGAAGGGTCTAGCCAGAGAACCTAGGATGATGGA
>NW_027692892.1:0-356 GCF_054177405.1 Leptonychotes weddellii | reverse complement strand
TTTCTTTTCTTTCTTTCCTCTTCTCTTCCTCCCTCCCTCCCTTTATCCTTCCTCTCTCCCTCCCTTCCTTCTTTCCTGTATTTATTTGCCTTCAGAGACCATGTTTAATATGGTTTGTAGGTTATGCAAGTAGGTAGAGAGAATGACCAAATGAATATGTGAAATGTTTTTTTTTTTTAAGATTTTATTTATTTATTTGACAGAGAGAGACACAGCGAGAGAGGGAGCACAAGCAGGGGCGAGGGGTAGAGGGAGAAGCAGACTCCCCGCTGAGCAGGGTGCTTAATGTGGGACTTGATCCAAGGACCCTGGGATCATGACCTGAGCTGAAGGCAGACGCTTAACAACTGAGCCAC
>NW_027692891.1:0-6773 GCF_054177405.1 Leptonychotes weddellii | reverse complement strand
TTTTTTTTTAAAGATTTTATTTATTTATTTGAGAGAGAGAATGAGACAGAGAGAGAGAGCACGAGATGGGGGAGGGTCAGAGGGAGAAGCAGGTTCCCCGCCGAGCAGGGAGCCCGATGCGGGACTCGATCCCGGGACTCCAGGATCATGACCTGAGCCGAAGGCAGTCGCTTAACCAACTGAGCCACCCAGGCGCCCCCTCAGTGGATAAGTTTTACAGCAAATTGCATTCAGCTAAAAAGAAAATTAGTAAAAAGGAGGACATATCAAAAGAAATATACAGAAATATGTACTAATGGATCTAGGATAGGATATTTTAGGATAGGATAGGATAAAATGATAGAAAAGCAAAATAATAGAAGGAACATACATGATACAGGGAGAAGTCTAATATATATTTAATTGGAGTTACAAAAGGAGACAAGAGAGAATATGGCAGAGACATTTGGAAAGATAATGTCTGAGAATTTTCTAGAGCTAATGAAATGCATCAAGTAGATTCAAGAGGGCTGATAAATGCCAAAGATGATATAAATTTTTTTAAAAAACATATTTATGCATCTAATAATAAAACTGAAGAATAAACCAAAGGAAAAAATCTTTTAAAATCCAGGTAAAACAAGAGTTTATATTTAAAGGAAGAGCAGTGACATTGACAACTGACTTTTGAAGAGGAAAAAAAAGAAATGCGAAAACAAATAATATTTGGTGTCTGTGCTGAAAGAAAATGAATGTCAAGCAAGAATTCTGAGTTCCTCAAAATATCTTTCAAGAATGAAAGTGAATTGCATTCAAAATAATACATCCTTTTTTCTCAGGAGAATTATGCTTCTAGTAATGGTGAAGCACTCCTATTGCACCAATTTTCTAATCAATAAATGAAGAAAATACAAAATTCGTAGAGTGTGGTAAACAGTATGTTAGTGATGAGAGATAAAGCAATCACTGAACTTGAAAATATATCAATAAAAATTAGTCTATCTAAAAACAAGGAAAAAATTAAAAATACCAACAGATGCTGAGTGGTCTGTGGGACAATGCAGAAAGATCTAACATACAAGTAATTGGAATCCCAGAATGAGATGACTCAGAAAATGTGACAAAAATATATTTGACGAAATAATGCACCCAATTTTTTTTTTAATTTGGTCAAAGATAGACACTGCTTTGAGAAGCTCAGCAAACCTCAAGCAAAAGCAATAAAAAGAAAGTGCCATGTAAGCACACCATTGTCAAAGTACTGAAAATCTAAAATAAAGAAAAAAATCTTTGGGGCTCTTGGGTGGCTCAGTCGTTAAGTGGCTGCCTTGAGCTCAGGTCATGGTCCCGGGGTCCTGGGATCGAGCCCTGCATCGGGCTCCCTGCTCAGCGGGGAGCCTGCTTCTCCCTCTCCCACTCCCCCTGCTTGTGTTCCTTCTCTCACTGTGTCTCTCTCTGTCAAATAAATAAATAAAATCTTTTTTTAAAAAATCTTCAAAACAAACAGAGAAAATAGCACATTAAATAGACGGCAGCAACAGTGTCAGTAACTCCTGCCTTATGGTCAGGAGCACTGGAAGCCAGAAGAGAATGGAATAATATCTCTAAAATACTGAAAGAAAAAAACACCTGTCAATACAGAATTCTTTGTCCAGTGAAAATGTCCTTCAAAAAAAAAAAAAAAAGAAAGAAAAGAAAAAGAAAATGTCCTTCAAGTGTGAAGATGGAATGAAGATATCCCCAGATAATTTAAAACAAAGAGAATTGGTTACTAATAGACCAATAGGAGGAATGCTAGCAGAAATTCTGTGAGTCAAAGGTAAATAATACCAGATGAAGAATGCCATAAATGGCAAATGTGTAGCTGTAAAAGTCTTTCTACTTTTAATTAAAACTGAAATGAAACATAAGTCTATTTGAAGCAAAATATATAACATTAAATTGTGGGATTTACAGATTATATAATTGTATACATATACATGCACATTATAATTATATATATATCCCAACACACACACACACAAACACACCACACAACAACTGTATCATAAAGGACAGAGTGGAAAACACAGGGAGATAGAGGGAGGTAAGGAACCTAACCCTAAGTACACTGTAAAAAATTAAAGATACATATCTTGGTACCTGGAGCAAATAGTAAAAATATCAAATTGAATAAAATTCAATAAAAAGTAAGAATTAAAACCACAAAATATATTTAACTAAACCAAAAGAAGACAAAAAAGGGAGAACAAAACCAGAAGGAAAAAAGAAAGTAAAATGGAAGATTTAAGTTTCACAATTCATCTGAAAGAACTTAAGTATACTTATGTTAAGTATAAGGGACTAAACACTCCAATTAAAAGAAGGAGATTATCAGAAAGAATTTTTAAAAAGCAACATCAAATGATATGTTATCTATAGCAGATGCACTTTAAATATAAAGGCACAAAGAAATGGAAAGTAAAAGGATGGGAAACTCTACAGCATGCAAACAATTAGAAAAGATGAAAATGCTCCAAGAAGGATGAGAATATCAAAACAACACAAAACACAAGTTTACAAGGGCTCTCACTCTCCAAAAACAGTGAAAACTTAGTATCAAAAATAATGATGGAGATGGATGATAATACAAGTAATTAAAAGGAAATAATTCATAGTAATATTATTCTGTGGAGAAGAATGCCAACTATTAAATATTGAATAAATGTTAAAATTATGAAAGCACAATATTAAGAAAAGAATGTAATGGTTTAGATAAGGATAATTGGTGAAGTCTTTGAAGGCTAAAACAATGAGTGAATGTTTTATGGAAACAAGACATTTACACAGTGCTAGAGACCGAATGTTTATGTCTCCCCAAAATTCATATGTTGAGATCCTAAATCCCAAGGTGATGGTATTAGAAGTAGAGGTATTAGGTGCTTAGGTCCTGATGGTGGGGCCCTCATGAATGGGATTAGTGTTCTTCAAAGAGACCCTGGAGACCTACTTGCCCCCTCCACCGTGTGAGGTTATAATGAGAAGACAGCCATTCAGGGAGGAAACAGGCACTCCCCATTAACCAAATCTTTATAGCATCATGAGCTTGGACTTTGCAGCCTCCAGAACTGTAAAAATCAAATGGTTTTTGTTTATAAGCCATCCAGTTTATGGTATTTTTTTGTTATAGCCACCCAAATTAAGACAACTAATTCAACCAAAATTCATTCCAAAAGTATTTAATAATTACAAAAAGAAAAATGATAACTTCACAGTGAAGAAACATGGCAAACAAAGTCAACATTAAAAAATTAAGGATGTATGTCTTAATCCCTAGAGCAAATAGTAAAACTATCAAAGAAGTATAGTTAAAAATTCAATAAAATAATAAATTGACACCATGTGCCTGCTAAATTGATACACTGAAAAGAGCATAAGGTTACTGCTGTAATATGCCAGTCCAAAACACATAACTTAAAACCTAATCATTAGGAAACATCCACCTAATTGAGGCACATTTTAGAAACAATTTTCCTATTACTATTTTCAAAATGTCAATGTAATGAAAGATAATAAAACTTTAAGATGTCCTGAAAGTTTGAAATTATTAAAAATGGCAATTTAGGGGCGCCTGGGTGGCTCAGTTGGTTGAGCAACTGCCTTCGGCTCAGGTCATGATCCTGGAATCCCGGGATCGAGTCCCGCATCAGGCTCCCTGCTCAGTGGGGAGTCTGCTTCTCCCTCTGACCTTCCCCCCTCTCATGCTCTCTCTCTTGCTAATAAATAAATAAATAAATAAATCTTAAAAAATAAAAAAAAATGGCAATTTAAAAAATTACATTATACCAAGAGGGATTTATTTTAGGAATTCAAAGATGGTTTAATATTAGACTTTACAGATACTATCTTAATGATAAAATATTTATTATTCAGTCCAAAAGGTAGCTTTTGATTTCATGGATCAACATTAGAAGTATTTCCACTTAGGTCTGGAAAAAGACAGTAATTTCATCATTTCTACTACTGCTACTGTTACATACTTTTTCTTACCTGATTTGTTTGGCTAATATTTTCAGAACTCAACAACTAGAAAAGATAACACTTCCTTTTCCTGTATATGATATGACAATGAATCTGCGAGACCAGTAAATCAATTTTAAAAGCAATGTAAAAAGACACACACAAATACACAGAATTCAGTAAGGTAGAAGGATTTAAAATCCTCATAAATTCAGTAGCTTTTATATATACAAATAATAACCAGTTAGATGATATAATGGCAGATAAAAAGCCCTCTTAAAATAACAACAAAAAAGATATTCTTGTGAGTAAATGTAATAATAAATGTGCCAACCCTGCAGGAAGAAAACTTAGAAATACTCCAAAAGACTCAAAAATATATCCAGACAAATAGAAGTGCATTCTCTGCTCTTGGACAGAAGAAATTAACATCATAAAGATGTAATCTGGCCAAGTCATTATATAAATTTGTAATGATCACAATAAAAACAGCAACACATTTTTTTTCCTGGATTTGGGCAAGGCTATAGCATTCACATGAAAAAAAAAAAAAAGGTAAAATTAGGAAAACAAAAAATGCCCACAAAACCTTAAAAGAAGAACAATGCAGCCCCACTATTAAGACTATATCCTGAAGTAATAGAAACTAATATTAACCAAATTACTCAACCTTTGAAGACTATTTGGGTAAACTTTGGCATGTCCACAATGGAATAATACTCAGCTCATCAAAGAAAAAAGAATATCTCTATAAGCTACTATTGTGAGACTTCTTGAATATTTTATCAACTGCAAAGAGCAAGATATACAGAAAATATGTTATCTTTTATAAAAGAAAGAGTATAAAATAACAGATGTATGTTATTATAACATTAAAGTATACTTAGTTATACCATATACATATATACCTATTTTTGCAGAAAGAAATACAGGTTGTTATACCAGAAACTAAGGAAAACTGTTTTCCTCTGAAAATGGGTAGGAGTGCGATGGGGTGACATTCATGTGAGGGAAATTCCTTGAGAATATCTTTTTACATAGTTTTTAATTTTGAACCATAGTTTTTACTTTTGAAAATTTTGAATTTTGTAAATATTTTATGTATGCAAGATAAAATGACATCAAAAGGACAAAAATCAAATGTAAAAATGTATATACACAGAGGCAAATTAATTAAATTGTACTTCTAATTGCTAACATTGGCAACATAACTTTGGAGGGAAAAAATGTTAATTCAAGTAACTATTGAGCACAGTATTCTAATCACATATTCCTACAGAGATATATTCTAAAGTTAAACATACATAATTTTAAAAACTTACAAAGGAATATTGATCTTTATTTAGGAGGTTTGTAGATGGTAGTGGTATTAGCATCCAATTCTGAAAGTATTTTGTGCATCACAGAATAGGAAAAATGTATAAATGTGTTGCTGCAAACTAGGATTGTCTTCAAGAGATAAGGAAAATGTAAATATGAAATCAATTTCCTATTGAACTGGAGGTTATCAGTATGAACTCAGAAGTTTCAGGGGAAAAAAATGCATTTCCTAATAATTTTCCCTAGATGGAGTCAGAAGCAATAGCAACCAGGTAGTGAGGAGCACACTGACAGCCCAGATCTTGGTTTCTAAGTACCATTACCCACTGAAGAAAACCAAGGATCCTTTGAAAAGTAGCTGATTACAGATCTGTGACAGAGAAGGTACAAAGAGGGCTTGAAATTTTCTGTTTTTCCAAAGAGCAAGATAGTACGCAAAACTCTTTTCAGTAGAATGCCAACTAATCAATACAGAAGGGATTATAAAATTAGAAAACAATTTTGTAAACCCCAGTGCAATCATTGATACAGGCAAGAGGTATCAGGGGATGGCAAATACCTGAGAGAAATGTTGCTAGGGGTAATGATATGTCATAGTCTCAAAGTGGAAGATACTTTACTGACTACAAAGGGAAATACGCATTTAGTCTCCCAACCAGCAAACAAAATTACACTAAAAAGGCCTGGCAGTCACCCCCTTAACCATGTGATTGTCACTAGTAGGACAGCCTGAACACTGTGTTCCTCCTGATATGTGGCAATAAGTACGTACATCCCCCGCGTAATACCCTTGTCAAAATACTAAACTAAATGAAACCATGAGGAAATAATCAGAAAAATCCAGCATGTGAGGTGTTCTACCAGACATCTGGCCTGGTTCTTCAAAAACGACACTGTCAAGAAAGTCCAAAAATAATAACAACAATTTAAGAAATAAATTGACAGTATTCTAGATTTTTTTAAAAAGGCTAAAGAGACATAACAACCAGGCGAATTCTTTTTTTTATAATGTTGTGTTAATCACCATACATTACATCATTAGTTTTTGATGCAGTGTTCCATGATTCATTGTTTGCGTATAACACCCAGTGCTCCATGCAGTACATGCCCTCTTTAATACCCACCACCAGGCTAACCCATCCCCCACCACCCTCCCCTCTAGAACCCTCAGTTTGTTTCTCAGAGTCCATAGTCTTTCATGGTTCTTCTCCCCCTCCGATTTCCCCCCCTTCATTTTTCCCTTCCTGCTATCTTTTTCTTTCTTTTTTTTAAAATTTTTTTATTCTTATGTTAATCCCCATACATTACATCATTAGTTTTAGATGAAGTGTTCCATGATTCATTGTTTGTGCATAACACCCAGTGCTCCATGCAGAACGTGCCCTCTTTAATACCCATCACCAGGCTAACCCATCCTCCCACCCCCCTCCCCTCTAGAACCCTCAGTTTGTTTTTCAGAGTCCATCGTCTCTCAT
>NW_027692890.1:0-356 GCF_054177405.1 Leptonychotes weddellii | reverse complement strand
TGAATGGAGCACTGGGTGTTATACGCAAACAATGAATCGTGGATCACTACATCAAAAACTAATGATGTAATGTATGGTGACTAACATAATAAAAAATTCATTTTAATTATTACACTTTAAAAAAATTAGGCTTATATTTTACATGTCTTTTATTTCATTTTACTATTTATCATTACACTGGTTTATGATTGATTAGAAATTTAAAAAAAATAGGCCTCTAATAAACGGTTTGAGTAGCACTTGGTTAAAAGACTGCTATTGTCCCCTCCAGAAATGGTATCTTATTTGTGTTGTACTCTCAGCCACCTACTTCTAGCCAAGTAATATATGTAAGGATCCCCTCAATGACACCTGAC
>NW_027692889.1:0-356 GCF_054177405.1 Leptonychotes weddellii | reverse complement strand
CATTTGAGCCAGAAAGACTGGCTTCCAAAGAAAACAGCATCACCTAGTGTTGAAAAAATAAATCAGCTGATTGCTCTCAGCTGGGGGGCAGCCCTCTGCCTTTCTAGAACATGCCTTTATCTCGTCACCTGCCTGCTCAGAAACTTCCAACGTGTCGCACTCCCAGATTCCCACGGCAATCTGACGTTTAGAGCTTCTTCGCATCTGTCCCAACCTGCCCTTCTAATCCTGCCCATTACCCCACCCCCAGCCCCGGGGTTCTTTTCACCTTCTTTCCTAGAAATCCACAAATGACCTTCCAAGGGGAGGGCAGTGTGAGATGTTGCTGGGCCCATGCCACTAATTGGATCAGATTG
>NW_027692888.1:0-356 GCF_054177405.1 Leptonychotes weddellii | reverse complement strand
TTTTTTTTTAAAGATTTTATTTATTTATTTGAGACAGAGAGAATGAGATACAGAGAGCATGAGAGGGAGGAGGGTCAGAGGGAGAAGCAGACTCCCTGCCGAGCAGGGAGCCCGATGCGGGACTCGATCCCGGGACTCCAGGATCATGACCTGAGCCGAAGGCAGTCGCTTAACCAACTGAGCCACCCAGGCGCCCGAAATATCTGGGTTTCTAATGACATGCTACTAAACCATTCTTACAGTTGTAACCTCTCCTATATCCACATACAGGTTAGCGGTTGCACATTTTCCCATAGGGCGTTCCACTAACAATATCTTTGGTGAGCGCTGGTCCAACAGAAATAGAATACAAGCCC
>NW_027692887.1:0-356 GCF_054177405.1 Leptonychotes weddellii | reverse complement strand
GGCGCCTGGGTGGCTCAGTTGGTTAAGCAACTGCCTTCGGCTCAGGTCATGATCCTGGAGTCCCGGGATCGAGTCCCGCATCGGGCTCCCTGCTCGGCAGGGAGTCTGCTTCTCCCTCTGACCCTCCTCCCTCTCATGCTCTCTGTCTCTCATTCTCTCTCTCTCAAATAAATAAATAAAATCTTTAAAAAAAAAAAAAGTGTACCCTCTGCTGTTTCTTACAGACATTCCATAGTAGTTGAGTGCTGGTTTTGGTGCCCAGGCTAGACTGGTACCACCTACAACCTATGTGTCTTTGGACAAGTTACTTAATCTCTGTAGGTCTCAGTTTCCTCCCCTGTAAAGTGGAGATAATG
>NW_027692886.1:0-356 GCF_054177405.1 Leptonychotes weddellii | reverse complement strand
GTATCATCATTCATAAATGATGGGAATTTCCCTGAGGCAGGAAACTGACACAACCCTTTCTGGAAGGTAATTCGTGTCTCTCTAGTAAATACTGAAATAATCAACCTTTGATCCAGCAAGTCCACTTTTAGAAACTTAATCAACAGAAGTGCTCCCACTCTCAGAAACTTCTAGAGAAATCTGTACAAAGGCACTCATTATTGACAAGACATGCATTTTTGACTCGTTTTGCCTGTGAAATTTTTCGCTCATTCCCTTTTACGAGAAACATTGTGCATCGGGCGCCTGGGTGGCTCAGTTGGTTAAGCGACTGCCTTCGGCTCAGGTCATGATCCTGGAGTCCCTGGATCGAGTCC
>NW_027692885.1:0-356 GCF_054177405.1 Leptonychotes weddellii | reverse complement strand
GGAGCTGCTGTGTAGTGCTTTACAGTCTTGCTTCTCTCATGTAACAGAGGAAGATTAAACACAAAAAGAACTTTGTGGGCCATTGACACCAAAGGTCATTCTGTGTGAGCCACCTTCCTGGAAGAAGTTTTCTTTTTTTTTTTTTTAAGACTTATTTATTATTTATTTGAGAGGGCGGAAATGAGAGAGAGAGAGAGAGAGTACATGAAGCGGGAAGGGCCAGAGGGAGAAGCAGGCTCCCAGGGAGCCCAATGTGGGGCTCGATCCCGGGACTCCAGGATCATGATCTGAGCCGAAGGCAGTCGCTTAACCAACTGAGCCACCCAGGCGCCCCTGGAATAAGTATTCTTGATCTG
>NW_027692884.1:0-356 GCF_054177405.1 Leptonychotes weddellii | reverse complement strand
GCCTCTTTCCCAGCCCTGTTCTGAGAGCGCAGACCCTACGAAATGCCTTCAATAATTTAAGGAAACTACCAAAATATGACCATAAAGGATATAACTTCACCTCAAGGATGGCAATCCATAAAGATTTTGTGATAGTAAAAACTGTGCTTTGTTCTGTTACAAGCCCGTTGAAAGTTTCCCTCTATCCCCATGCACGCGCGTGTGTGTGTGTATGTGTGTGCATGTGTGGGTGCGTGTGCAAGTGTGTGCTTGGTGGGGATGGAGGTGAAGTCACGTAGTCGTGTTCCCGCCGCCGGGACTCAGCTGAACTCATGGTGTAATTATTCCTAACATCATGGCCGTGGCAGGCCCACTAG
>NW_027692883.1:0-356 GCF_054177405.1 Leptonychotes weddellii | reverse complement strand
TAAGAAAATTCTCATAACATTATCCTACTTTCATTTTTATTTTTATTTTATGTTTTTTAAGAATTTATTTATTTATTTGACAGAGAGAGACACACAGCGAGATAGGGAACACAAGCAGGGGGAGTGGGAGAGGGAGAAGCAGGCTTCCCACAGAGCAGGGAGCCCGATGCGGGGCTTGATCCAAGGACCCTGGGATCATGACCTGAGCCGATGGCAGATGCTTAACGACTGAGCCACCCAGGCACCCCCTACTTTCATTTTTAAATAAGAAATTTTTTCAATGATACATTGTTAAACAAGAATTCAGGTGTGGAGAAGGAATTCATATTATTCCACTCAAACAGGAAATTTTTTTT
>NW_027692882.1:0-356 GCF_054177405.1 Leptonychotes weddellii | reverse complement strand
CTCTATGGATATAAAATCAAATATATGTATTATATATATGTAGTGAATCTTTGTCTTTTTGTTGTTGTTGCTGTTGTTAACACAAGTGATGGCATTTTTACACAGAGTTCTGCACCTTGCGTTTTTCACTTAAAAGTATACCTGGGATGGGATGGGGTACCCGGGTGGCTCAGTCGGTTAAGCATCCGACTCTTGGTTTTCAGCTCAGGTCATGATCTCAGAGTCGTGAGATCGAGTCCTGGATCGGGCTCTGTGCTCAGCACAGAGTCTGCTTGAGGGTCTCTGCCTCTCCCTCTGCTCCTCCCACGTACACGTGCATGCACGCACTCTTTCTCAATTAATTAGTTAATTAATTT
>NW_027692881.1:0-356 GCF_054177405.1 Leptonychotes weddellii | reverse complement strand
TAGGTACAATGGGTAGACAGGGAAAAAAAGGTCTCCCTCCTTTCCCTGCTTCCCAGTCACCCAGATGCCTTTCCAGAGGCAACTGTTTATCCATTTCTTATGCCTCCTTCCACACATAGTTAATGTTTGCAAACCCTCATGAATCTTACTCACTCCCCTCCACTGTAACATACCATATGAACATTTTTTTCACTTAGCAGTATATATCGAAGATCATCACATAGAAGTTCATAGAGTGCTTGTTTATTTTTTAAATGGCTATTGAATATGAGTCCTATTATATATTAAGTGGGTATACCATTATTTAACTAATTCCCTATTGATGGACATGTAGGTTGTTTCTTGTCTTTTACTAT
>NW_027692880.1:0-6773 GCF_054177405.1 Leptonychotes weddellii | reverse complement strand
TTCCCCCTACTCAGAGAGCCCCCTTTAATATTATTTGCAGGGCTGGTTTAGTGGTCATGAGCTCCTTTAGTTTTTGATTGTCTGGGAAACTCTTTATCTCGCCTTCTATTCTGAATGACAGCCTTGCTGGATAAAGTATTCTTGGCTGCAGATTTTTCGCATTCAGCATGTTGAATATGTTGTGCCACTGTCTTCTGGCCTGTCAGGTTTCTGTGGACCAATCTGCTGTGAATCTGATTTGTCTTCCCTTGCAGGTTAGGGATTTATTTTCCCTTGCTTCTTTCAGAATTATTTCCTTATCTCTATATTTTTAAAAATTTACTATGTTATGTCTTGGTTTTGGCCAATTTTTGTTGAGTTTGATGGGAGTTCTCTGTGCCTTCTGGATTTTGATGTCTGTCTTCTTCTCCCAATTAAGGAAGTTTTCAGCTCTAATTTGCTCAAGTAAACTTTCTGCCCCTTTCCCCTCTCTTCTTCTTATGGGACTCCAATGATACAGATGTTATTATGCTTTACAGTGTCACTCAGTTTCCTAAGTCTACATTCATGATCCAATACTTTTCTTTCCCTCTTTTTCTTCAGCTTATTTTCCAAAATTTTATCTTCTGTATCACTGATTCATTCTACTCTTTGTCCATCCTCTTTGTCATTACATACAATCAATTTTACATCTGGTGATAGTATTTTTTTTTTTAATTTCAGCCTGACTAGTAGTGCATGACTGGATTTCTAAAACTGCAAATTATAGGGCCCCAGTGCAGCACAGTCCCATGCTAATCCTCTGGGAGAGCATCTCACTCTGCTTTTGCTGGTGACTGTCCCAGAAAAGCAGTCATATGGCTGCACAGAGGCTCGGAGTTTGTAAAGCACAACCAAAACCTGGATCCATGTTAGCTGCCTCAGCAGGTGCCTCTGCTGCAATGCTAATTCATGGGGCCACTCAATGGCACCCACCATCCCTTTTTCCCTTGAGAGACAGTGCCACCTATCCCAAATGCACTCCAAGAAAGGGAACTGTTTCTCCTGAGCAACCCAGGTGATCTTCAGACCATGCTGCTCCCAGACCTCTGTCCTCGCTTCCCACAGAAGCACCAGTAAGGCTGCCAGGCACAACCCTAGTGATGGTGTGGACTTCTAAAACTTTAGACTTTGAGCACCGCTGCTTTTAAAATCTTGTGATAAGCAGCCCTTCTCTTTTTTCCAGTCAATGGTTTTGAGGAAGAGTTTTTCTTTTGCAATCCCCTGCACGCTGCTTTCTCCTTTTCTCTCTCTCTCCCTTCTCTGTGATCAGAGCTTCCTCCCATTCATAGCAAATGCAATTCTTTTCTCCCTCAGATCAACTCTCTGCAGCTCCTACTTTCCACCATGTGTCCATTTTTCTTCCTCTAGATGTGCAGTTCATTCTCTCAGTTCTAAGAGTGATTTCTTGGGTGCTCAGAATGATTTGTATTTATCTAGCTGTGTTTGAGGGATGAGGCAAGCATAGGGTCCCCCTACTACTCCACCATCTTAACTCCTCTCTCTGTTGTATTGGATTTGAAGTAGTAGTCACTTCTTCCAGTCTTTACCGACTGCTTTTTGGGAAGAAATACCTTCTATCAGCCTGGTAGAGATTTTAAGACTTTTTCAGCACTTCTATAGATGAACTTGTTCCACACTCCTTGCTTCCTCTTGTGGCAGAATTTTAAGCTTGATAACCTTCACTGGATCTTGCAACACACTAAATTTTTCCAACTTTCTGCCTAGGCTCACTTGCCATCTGCCAAGGCCCTTTCATGCCACCTTTGATAGCGTGCACAGAGATCTGGCCATATGGTAATGAGGGGTGGAGTGTGTGGATGTGGCACATGGAGCACTAGGCGTGCCTATAGGCCATTTGGAAAGATCTATCAGTGAGATATTCTCAGCAGGTTGTAGGTGACCTTATTGATAGAATCTGCAAGGCAGTTGGGATCCATATCAATTAAATGTCCTCTGAGACTCCTATCTGCCACTCTCCCAGACTTTTTCTGCTCCCCAGTAATGAAGCTTCCAATTCCATACTCTGGATGAGGTAAGAGTGAAATAAGCCCTTTGGCAGTATCCCACACAGCTGAGGAAACCAGGTGCCCACTCACATGTTCTCCCTTTCCCCTTGTGGAAGAAATCATAGGCCAGGGAAGTTCTTTTTTGGTCTTGGTTCTAAACTGTGCCATCTTGGGGAAATGAGTGATGTACATAAAGTAAAAATGTTCCTTTTACACGCTACCATGCAACCAAAGTCATTTTTTTTTTCTTTCTTTTCTTTTCTTTTTTTTTTTTTTTTGGTCTCATGGAATGCTTGAACATCTTTGGAAACTGGACTTCCACAAAAGCTCTTGTCTTTGAGTAACCATATAAGTCAGTGTTATCCAGGAGCTTCTGTACCATGGCAGATAGGCTAGAGCTGGTTCTTGGGCCACTGAAGGGTCCATAGCCAACACTGAGGTCTATCTGCCTATTATCTGATGCATGGGTGGGCAAGACTCCCCCCTGAGTCCCTTGGTATTAGTTGTTGAATCCCACAGATCCCTCAAAGGCACTTTGGTCTGTGGACAGATGCTGAATTTTTGTTGGTAGGGGGCAAAAGTAAGGGAGGTCATATTTTGCCATGATGCTGACGTCACTCTGCTTACTCTCTCTTTGATTAAATATACTCAAACTGGATTGCCACATTCTTATTAAAAAGATAATATATGCATGTATTCTATCATTTTCTCCATTGCATTGCATTTGAAACATTTAATTTAATTATTTAATTATACACAAAACAGTGTTTGCAAGTGAATTTATTTTTCAGGCATATCAAGAAAATGTTGATGGCTTATATATGTTATTCCCTTTGTCTTTTCCTTTTAATGTATAGAGGTTTGGTAACAGTATAGCCAAAAAAAAAAGAGGGTCACTATTCCCAAATGACATTTCAATGCCATGTAGACACTGAATGTTATAGTTTATTCTAATGGGAAGATTTGAGACACTGCTCTTCTCTACATGAACTTCCAAGGCCATACTTCTCTAGTCCAAACTCAAAGTAATAAAGCATCATGAGTGAAACAAATTACAATCTAAAGTATATATATTCAAGGACTCCCTCCATCCCTGACTGCCAGGCTCTGGCAGATGTAAAGGGTTTTAGTACAAAACATGATAAATCAATTTTATCCTCTACCAGTTTAGGTGGCAATTTGGTTCTGCCCTTTGGGGATTTTCACCTGGGACCTTTTGATCCCACTGCTGGTATTGATCAATGTAGATCTTTGTGTTCAGAATGTAGATTTGACTCCTTTCTCCAACCGTGAAGTAAGGCAACCCCTTTTCTTGAGACTTTTGGACATTATCAAATGTTTTATCATTTACAGATCATTTCTTCACCTTGACTGACTGAGGGAGCCAATTCTTTTTTTTTTTTCATATTTTAAGTACATTCACAACATTCAATTGCCTTAGGTTTTAAATCCTTCAGGCAAGTGCTTTAAGCAATCAGTTCCACACCTGGAATCATTGTATCATCTTAAAAGATATTTCACACAAAATATTTAAGTTGTGCTGGTATTTAACTTAAATAACATCTTCAAAGTAATTTTTGCCATAGTTTGGTCAATTAAAGTGACTCTTAGGAAGTAAACAACTGTGAAAATATTTCCTCACTTTTCCGCCCTGGAGCAAACATTTTTTAACCAGGATGTTCCTATACTGTTTAGTCAATATAACTGAATGGTATTTCTTACAGGAAAGTATTTATAGCCATAAGTCTCAGTTTTTCCTCTATTTTGATGAAAAAACTAATAACTAATATACTCCACATATTATTTTTCATGCCTGCTAAAAATGGCCAAATTGTGCCCAAATTGGCAGCCCTAGAAAGGACTATTTTTCTCTAAACTACTGACCCAAAACTTTAGGTGTCTTTCAATACTTCGTGGGCTTGATACATTCTTGTGTGTTGGTTCCTTTCTGTCTCTGAGCTGAGAGTAATTTTCTTGTTTCTAATAGTATCTTAGAAGTGAGCCAAGTATGGACCATGGATCATCTTGACAAGTTTCTCCTGTTTAAAAAGTGCATGATTCCTGATATGTCAATGAGCCAATAGGAAGAGGAACAGTGTCCCTTTCTGTCACATATGAGCTTTTGCTGGGAGATGTCCTGAACTAAATTTATCATTAGAGAGATTTTTTTTTTTTCTGATAATACTTATCTGACCAAAGTGTCAGGAACTGATCTCTGTGTGGGAGCCTATGAGATTTTAAGCCTGAGAATTTATTACCCCAATGACTGAACGTCAGCACTGACTCTTTTTTCTTTCTTTCTTTCTTTTTTAATGAACTTTTTAAAGTTTAGAGGCTTAACTATAGCTACTGTAATGGAAGTTTAAGGCCAAAGCAGAGACAGAAATCAAAGACGAAGTGACATCATGTCACTAAATTAGGCTAAATTTATCCTTATTCGAGTTCTCTTCCCTCTCCTCTTCCTTTTTCATAACATCCACATTCACATAAACTAAAAAAAAAAAAAAAAAAAAAGAAGAAGAGAAAAAGAAGCAGACTTTTATAGGAGAAAAAATATTCATACACCTGGAAAAGAGGGACTGTAGCTCTTGATGCAAGGCTCATGCTGATGTGCTTAAGAAAGATTACTTAACACCTATTTACCCTTTCTCAAGCTTGTATCAATGTGGGATATCATACTTTTATAAAGACCCAAATCATTTTCAAAGTTAAATAAAAATTATCTCTTTAAAGTCTGCCTGTACTGTGCCCTTGTGCTACCCTGGGTCTCTCTTCTTTTCATCACTGAGATGACTCCTGTACCTAGCGACACCTGTCACAACATGGTCACTGTTTTATACCATTATCCATTATTTGAAGCCCTATTTGATATAAGAAACAAACTTGCTAAAAAAAGAGATTTACTGCACACAAAAGATATGAATTAAGGATTCTCTACACTCTTGGGAGTGTTCTATATTTTCTAGCTATTTAGCTTATTTTTAGAAAACAAAAAAAAATATCATTATCTAGCCTTCCCCTCAACAACTATTCCCTCTGATTCAGTCAAGTCTTAAGTACTGAACCACGTTGTTCAAAGATAAGCATAGATTATAAATTAAGAAGTGTGGATATTATTTTTATTTTATATAAAAGTATGCCACTATCGTTCACACAAGAAACTTGGAGAAATAAAGATTCACTCATAATTTAAACATAAATGTAATCATTCAAAAATAGATAAAAGAAATAATGATTTTCTTTCTGTCTTACAAATACACCCTGACTACAATGATACAAAAAAGTTTATACATAAACAGATACTACAACTTATTTTAACTGAATCTAAATTACTCCTATAGGGGTTATTCTGTTTATGTATAAACTTTTTTGCATCATAGTAATCAGGGTATATTTGTAGGAGAGAGAGAAAATTCTTTATTTCATAATTAGATTAAGAGGACTGTCTCTTTGAAAATATTTCTACATTAGTAAATATAAATGGGATTCCAACATACACACACATATAAGTGCACTGTTGAGCAACAGAAATATAAATGTTTTAAGCATTTTTCATGCCCTACCAAAGCTACAAATCTAAGTGCAATATTAAATATTTCATCTAGTATAATCAAGGAACTAACAATTTCCTATTTAAAATTTTTACCAAATGACTTCAATTGACCTTAATATTTATCCTGTTAAAGAACAATACTTAAAAACAAATTTGTAACACAAAATAAATAAATATGGATATGAGTAAATACAGAAATAAATGAAAGTAAATAAATAAATAGGTAAATACATACATAGTAGCAGTCATTATACTTGGCACTTAAAATTAATTCCAAGATTAGGTTTACTGCCAACTATGTTTTTCAATGTAATTTTTCCTTAGTTTAATTTATGGCATCTTGAATTTTATGTGCTATTGTTAGTTACTTAGAATTTTTTCTTGAATAAGATAGTTTCTTTTTGTAAAATTTTAATTGCATATTTTATTTAGTCCAATGTATCCAATCTACTATCATTTCAATATACAATAATTAATATAAAATTATTAAGAAGATATTGTGTGTGTTTTTCATATTAAAACTGAAGTCTGGTATGTATTTTTTATTTTTATTTAAATTCAATTAGCCAACATATGGTATACCATCAGTTTCAGATGTAAAGTTCAATAATTCATCAGTTGTGTATAACACCGAGTGCTCATCACATCACTGCCCTCCTTAATGCACATTGCCTAATTTCCCCTTAGCCCTACCTACCTCCCCTCTAGCAACCCTCAGTTTGTTTCCTATGGTTAAGAGTCTCTCATGGTTTGTCTCCCTCTCTGATTACTTCCCATTCAGTTTTCCCTCCCTTCCCCATGACCCTCTCCACTATTTCTTATATTTCACATATGAGTGAAGCCATATGATAATTGTCTTTCTCTAACTGACTTATTTTGCTCAGCATAATACCCTCCAGTTCCATCCACGTCGATGTAAATGGTAAGTATTCATCCTTCCTGATGATTAGATGAATACAATGGAATATTACTAAGATAGAGTTTCTCTTTGACATAGAATTAACTGAATTTACATTATTTCATTTCTTAAAAAATATGCAGAACTTGATTAAATATTTCTTTGTGACTTAAGAGTTATAACATTAATATTAATAACATTATCATGCTTTTGTATAGTGACACACTTAAGGAGCCCTGAGACCTTAAAAATTATTTGACTCTAGGATTTATGACAGCATACAAATGTAATTTTT
>NW_027692879.1:0-356 GCF_054177405.1 Leptonychotes weddellii | reverse complement strand
GATTTGATCTTGAGCCCTGGGAGCACATTGTGTGGCGTGAGGGGCACACTTGGCGGGCTTGCTCCTCTCATCGCTTTGCGAAGGTGCTGCAGACATTCGGGTGGGGCCGTGTCTTCCCTCATTCCCCGGGGCCAGACGGGGCGGACGGCCGCTCGGTGAGCAGCACAGCGGTGTGGGTCCTCACGAGGGCGTCTCAGCTACAAATCAGCCTCGGATGATCGGAACGCTCGGGGAAGTCCTTTTCTAGATGAGTCTTGCCAGTTCATAAACTCCTCCGTTCGGTGGGACACTCATTGAGCCATTGAGGACAAGGGGTCGTGCCTTGTTCATCCCCTTCCTTCCTAGAACAGAGCCTT
>NW_027692878.1:0-356 GCF_054177405.1 Leptonychotes weddellii | reverse complement strand
TTAAGCGTCCGACTCTTGGATTTCTGTTCAGGTCATGATCTCAGGGTTGTGAGATTGAACCCTGCCTCGGGCTCCACGCTGGTGTGGAGCCTGCTTAAGATTCTCTCTCTCCCTCTCTCTCTCTGCCCCTCCCCACCAGCCCAGCTCTCACATTCTCTCTCTCTCTAAAAATAAATAAAAGCAGAGAAGTCATAAAGATGGGGGAGGGGCACAGGGATAGAATCGAAGAATAAATGCACAACAGAAAGCAGTTACAAAGAGATTTTAACCCAATATGTCAATGAGCACTTTAATGTGAATGATCTAAACCAACTACTTGCAAGACATAGAATGTAAGATTAAATTTAAATGAAGGG
>NW_027692877.1:0-356 GCF_054177405.1 Leptonychotes weddellii | reverse complement strand
GTGGTCGCTTTTCTGTTCAGAGAGTTGTTGCTATTCCTTTCTTTGATCTCCTGTTGAGTCTGTAGGTGTTCAGAATGGTTTGATCCCTATCCAGCTGAATTCCTGAGAGGAGACGAAATCCAGGTCTCCTACTCCTCCGCCATCTTGCCAAAACTACAAAAGTTCATGGTATTTTGATAGGGATTGCATTAAATGTGTAGATTGTTCTAGGTAGCATAGACATTTTCACAATATTTGTTCTTCTAATCTGTGAGCATGGAATATTTTTCCATTTCTTTTTGTCTTCCTCAATTTCTTTCATAAGTGTTCTGTAGTTTCAGAGTACAGAGCCTTTACCTCTTTGATTAGTTTTATTC
>NW_027692876.1:0-356 GCF_054177405.1 Leptonychotes weddellii | reverse complement strand
GTTAAAAACTAAACATTCAGAAATTTTAAAATTGAGCATTCTGATATTATACCTGGGGCAGGCCTTAATGAATATTTCTGATCTCAGTGGAAGTTACTGTAGGAAGATCTAGTAATTCTAATGGTATCAGACCTTAATAGGTGGTATGGGTACAGAGGGGGTACAGTGTGGTAGGAGAGGGTACATCATCTAAAAACATTAGAAGTGCTAAAAACACAGTATTTATATGCTTAAGTACAAATAACAATCACTTCACCAGCAAACATGCTCTTTGGGGATATTTTCATATATATTTCATGTATTTTCACATGAAAAATGTGTTAACCTTAAATCCTAGCATGTACTGGCTTTAAAGT
>NW_027692875.1:0-356 GCF_054177405.1 Leptonychotes weddellii | reverse complement strand
TTTTATAGAATTTGAAGATTATATAATAAAGAGGAAAGGGTATTTTTAAAGTAAAGGGGGAAAATAAAAACAACTGACTATAACCTCATTTTCAGGTACAGGGACAATGAAAGTTATTTTATTCAAATGTCTCAAAAACTCAAAATGGTAAGTATTCTTATTCCCATTTTAAAGAGAAAATAGCCTATCCAAATTCCTACAGGTATTAACAGATAAATCTGGGATATGACTCCTACTCTCTTGTGATGTTTAGTTGGTTCTCCTTAAAATACACCATGTCTTTTCTTGAGCTAAAACGTTCCTTACCTTGAGTAAATCTGGTTATTAGTTCCCCATTTCATACAGGCAAAACACAA
>NW_027692874.1:0-356 GCF_054177405.1 Leptonychotes weddellii | reverse complement strand
TAACCCGTTTTGCTCATGTTCTTGGGTCTCTTTGAAGAAATGCATGGTTTTCATAAAGCTTTAGGAAAGTAGCGAGAAATTCCCAGCATCACTTGTGCCAAAACAAATCAAGAAAATTACTGATAACAAAAAGATATGTGTAAGATGAAACAAGGAAAAATATTACCTAATTTATGAAGTTTTGATTCCATGAAGTTGCTTATTGTGACCATTAGTAAAATAACTAATATGTTAGTGGCACAAAAGCATTCTGAAGGATTTTATCTAAAGGGATTTTCTAAAATACCTGTTTAATTAAAAAAATGTATAGTAAGACAGATCTAGATCATATGTATATATCCATTGAATATCATTTA
>NW_027692873.1:0-356 GCF_054177405.1 Leptonychotes weddellii | reverse complement strand
TAGATAGAGATAGAGATGTGTATATACACTTACATAACTATATAAGAAATTTTACTTTATTAGTTTATAATAAAAGGATTAGCTCTCAATGAACTCTCCCCAAAGGGGGGAAAAATGAGTAAAGAAAACGTGTCTAATATCTCACTTTTGTTTTCAATACTCTAAGAAACTTCTTAAAAGATTAAATCTATCTTGGGCGCCTGGGTGGCTCAGTCGTTAAGCGTCTGCCTTCGGCTCAGGTCATGATCCCGGGGTCCTGGGATCGAGCCCCACATCGGGCTCCCTGCTCGGCGGGAAGACTGCTTTTCCCTCTCCCACTCCCCCTGCTTGCGTTCCTGCTCTCACTATCTCTCTCT
>NW_027692872.1:0-356 GCF_054177405.1 Leptonychotes weddellii | reverse complement strand
GGGGGGGGAACGGCAGAGGTCGGGTGGACGCACGCTCTACCCGCCTCTGAGGCCACAGCTCCCTCGCCCCGGCGGAGTGAGCTGTTGGGCAGAGCCATTTCGGAGCTCTGCTTCCCTATCTGAGAGCGCCCCGCTGGCAAGATCAAGGGATGTCTGCGGGTTTGTGTCTGCAAAGTGCCTAGATAGTAGCTGGCACAGAGGGGCTCCCTAAATGGTCGCCGCAGGACCAGCTGTATAATCCATGGGGCCCGGTGCAAAATGAAACACTGGGGTCCCTTCTCAAAAACTATCAAGAATTTCAATACAGCAACAGCAGAGCATTAAAGCCAGCCAGGACTCTGCCGAGTGCCGGGCCC
>NW_027692871.1:0-356 GCF_054177405.1 Leptonychotes weddellii | reverse complement strand
ATCTCCGAACAGAACCGAGATCCTTCCCTGCTTGAGCATCAGAAGCAGTAAGTGCCAAGCGCTGACCTGGGCCAGACAGGGGCCTTATCTCAACTGCACGCCCACAGACTGACTTCGCATTTGGTTCCTGCACCCCTCTGCTACCTCGTTTGTTGCGCGGTTTGTCTTCTGTCCTGCTTTGTGTGCTGTGTAAGGAGCCAAGTTTAATCATATGGTGAATTGTCACTGAGTTTGGAATCCTGAACCCGCTTTCTAATTGTGATTTAACTTTGCTTTATGATTGAATAAAGCTGACGTTGTGGAAAGACACAAGTTGTGTGTGCGCCTTCACAGCGAGCTCATGAAACTCCTCTTCT
>NW_027692870.1:0-356 GCF_054177405.1 Leptonychotes weddellii | reverse complement strand
CACCGTTCCGAGTAGCATGATGAAATCTCACACTGTGCGATGCCGCCCCGCGCGGACATGAATCATCCCCATGTCCAGCGCACCCACACTGCCTATGTCACCCACCGTGAGTCACTTAGGCTCTCAGTTGTCAGATCGAGCTGTCCCAGTATCACAGTGCTTGTGTGAAGTAACCTTTATCTTACTTAATCAGGGCCCCAGAGCACAAGAGCAGCAATGCTGGCAACTCAGAGATGCCAGAAAGAAGCTATAAAGTGCTTCCTTTAAGTGAAAAAGTGAAAGTTCTTGACTTAATAAGTAAAGAAAAACTATTGTATGCCGGGGTTGCTAAGATCTACAGTGACTGTTATTACTGT
>NW_027692869.1:0-6776 GCF_054177405.1 Leptonychotes weddellii | reverse complement strand
GAGATGAACCATGAGAGACTATGGACTCTGAGAAACAAACTGAGGGTTCTAGAGGGGAGGGGGGTGGAGGGTAGGTTGGCCCAGTGATGGGTATTAAGGAGGGCACGTTCTGCATGGAGCACTGGGTGTTATACGCAAACGATGGATCATGGAACACTACATCAAAAACTAATGATGTAATGTATGTTGACTAACATAACATAATAAAATTAAATTAAAAAAAAAATACACCACGATGTACGTGATGATAGTGAGCAAAAAGAACAATAAGGGAACACATATGGCAGGAGCAGCTAACCCAGACTGAGGTCAGAAATTCTCCCAAAAAAAACTATCTACGTCATAGCTTGCGTGCTGATGAAGAGCTGGTCAAGTGCAGAGTTGAGGGTATTCTCCAGACCAGAACACAGCAGTGGTTGCAGGGGCAGTGCAGAGCCTCAAAGCTGAAGCGGTAAGCAGGAGCCAGTTCACATAGGACTTGTAAGCCATGTTAAGAACTTTAGACTTCACCCTGGGGGCAATGGAGAGCTAGGAAAGGATTTGAAGCAGGAGAGTGACACAGTTCATTTTGTGTTGTAGGAAGATTATTCCTGCCATAAGAAGGTAGGGAAAGTGGAGGGGGGCTGTCTGGTTAACAGAGGGCAGTGGTGGAAGAAGTCCAGGGAAGAGATCATGGTGGCCAAACCAAGGTAGTGGCTTTTGATATGAAACAAGTGAACAGATTCAAGAGACATAAGCGGTGTCAAGGGCATTTAATGGTTTTAAATGAAAAGGCAAGAGTAGAGGTCTTCTTGTACTTCATAAACACATATTTTAAGACTGAGTGGGTTCCACCTCACTATTGAGACTGGGCTTTTTTCTCGTAATAGTCTCATCTGATTCCAAGCTGAGAGGTTCAGTCCTGTCTCTGACCTATGTGTAAAGAGAAAAGTCATCAAGGCCTCTTAATGCAGTCCCACATCTTATCTCCCCCTTCAATCCAGGAACTAGGAGAACAGCCCAAGTTTGCATTTCAAATAATTCTATTTGTTGTAGTGTATGATTGTTCCTCATTCTTCTTACATACTAGGAGTTTCAAAGTTACTCATAATTCCAGGTGGTGGATCTTGATACTTCCTGACAGATGAAGGTTTTGTGCATGTTTTCTTCCTGCTCCTTTCAGACTCACTCTGTTCTCCAGTTCTCCACATAACAGCAACCACATTTTAATGCAATGACAGCTATGGAAAAATAAAACTATCAGTCATTGTCAAATATTTTATAAATGGAGAGAGAGGAGGGGTTCACTTCTCTGCGTAACAAGGATGGAGGAGAAAGGTCAGTGATAGATCATGTGGTATAGATTTCCCCTTAAGCAATCTTAAGCTAACACTTGCTCACAGTGTGGAAGCTTTTGTTGGCCAGGGACATTTAACGCTGCCCCTCAGTTTAAGGCTACAGATATTCCAGTCTCTGCTCTATATGGTATTGGAGAAAGGAAAGGATGCATTTAAGTGGATTTGGGGAAAGGATTAATTTTTGTCTTTTATGAAAGCCAGGAACTAATATTCACAGTTGTTTAACTTATGAAAAATTAATTAGATGACTTATAAATTATGTATGTGGGAAAAAGAAAATCTATCAATGGCTGGTTTGAGGATTCAGAAGGGCACTTAAGTTGATAACAAAAGGTATTTTGTGCAGCAGGTCACGTTTGGGGTGGGCTTTTGTTCTTCCTTTGTGCCTGAAAATGGTGAATACTGAATTGTTCTTATGTAATCCCCTGGTAGCGAGGGAACTAGTCATTTCAATAAAGTTTATCACTATGCACTTGTCTGCTGTTTGGAAGCATAGAAGGCAATTGACAAAAATTGAATAGGAAAGTCAGAGAACTGAAAAGTTTCTAGAATTAGAATGTCTGAATACTGAACCCATGTGCCTAGCAACACCACATGACCTCATAATGAGCCCTTCTCCCAGATCTCATGAGAAAAAAAAATAAGCACAATGACGCTGGAAGTCAAAACCACATGTGTAATATAATAAGTAAATATATCTGATGCCTAAAAAAGTTGAGATTTATATTTAAAAATATCTTGTAGAGTAATAAAGCGTATTTCCTTACAAAGTATTGTCCGCAAGCCTTCTTACTCAACTATAGACCCCAACAATTAAAACCTGTAATAGACAAGACTCGCTTAACCCACGCTCTAACTGAAACCCATTGTTATTTCTTATCGCACTTTCTTTCGAGGCATTGATGAAGACATTTTGCAATGACCTGAACATTCCAACTGCCAGCCCAGAAAAGCCCTGATAGCACCAGAATGCCTAGAAGACCACACCCCAGACATCCCATTCCCTGCCCATGATCACCGCTGAACACATCCCAGCCCCCACTCACGATCATGTGCTGCCTCCCGCCCTCCTGCACGTATCCCGCTGAACCTCCCTCTAAAACTCTAGGTGTCTGTCTTGTGGGTAGAGAGGTTGGTTGTTAAGGCTTGAGCCTGCCACCTCCCCCAGCGGCCGGCACCCCAGATAAATTTCTTTTTTCCAAACCTCATCTCTTGTGTTATTGACTTCTCTTGCAACAAGTTTGAGTTTGTTCAGCAACACTGTTGACAAACCCATCCAGGAGCTCTGCTTTCAATGTGTCTAGCTCCCTCAGAATTGCCCAGGATTTTGCAGTAGGCTATGGCATCACCAAGGATTACTGTTCCATCCCTCAGTTAGTGGTTGTGATAGATTCTTCAGTAACTGTCTGACTTTTAAAGGAGTATTTACTATTATTGTACTTTTTTCTGGTTAATTTTCTCTTCCATACCAAGAAACGTAGGCAGTAGCAACATCCATGAGTAGCTGCAAATTGGAGTATAATGACTGTGATAGAAATGTTCGATCTCACCTTGAAAGTTATAAATATGACTATCAATTAATGTTTTTTTATAGTTCCATAAATCTATTTTTGCAACAATGAATGAGGATATAGTAACTAATATAAATAAATGTAGTTTAAATTCTCTAATGAAATGAAAAATGAGAAATAGTAACTCAGAAAATAGTAGCTATTCTGACTTAATGATATGTTATCCTCAGGGCCAGTCTTGTTAAGTATGATTAGAATCTTAAGTATAAACTAAATTATATCCTTCAATTGGTATACCGTAAATGATTAAGGATTAAATGAAAAAAATTAAATTCCCGGTATTGTCTGGTATTTTCTTTTTTTTTTTTTAAGATTTTATTTATTTATTTGAGAGAGAGAGAGAATGAGAGACAGAGAGCACGAGAGGGAAGAGGGCAGAGGGAGAAGCAGACCCCCTGCCGAGCAGGGAGCCCGATGCGGGACTCGATCCCGGGACTCCAGGATCATGACCTGAGCCGAAGGCAGTCGCTTAACCGACTGAGCCACCCAGGCGCCCTGTCTGGTATTTTCTACAGCTATTTTCCTTTTACTCTTTTTCTTCATCTTTCTTGAACAAAGATAGTTTTTTTTATTTAAAGAAAATAATTTAATTAACACTAAGCAATAAAATTTCAAAATAAAATTGAGATAGATTTTTTTTATTTAGAGAAAATTAGTTAACACTAAGCAACAAATTTCAAAATAAAATTGAAAGAAATTAATGAGTTGGGCCTGGAATTAGAGAGACATCTAAAAAGAAAGTATAAATATACCTAAAGGACAGTCTAGCAATCTAGTCTAGTTTAGCAATGAGGTGGGCATTTATAATCCCACCTGAGTTTGGTCTCTTTCATTTTAGGGAGGATTATTCAAGGACTTCACTGTAGTACGTACTACAGTATGCAACTGATTTTCATGGTGATATAACCCTTGAGATTTTATTTTATACATATGGTTCTACAGAAGAAAAAATATGGATAAAAATACTAATTCCAATTTTATTGTCAATTCTAATTCACAGGTGCCCAAATATTAAAACTGAGTGAAATGTGTCTCATTATAGTCTAGGCATCTGCAATGTCAAATCTACAGAGATGCATGCACCTGGAGACAAATGACCAGACTACCATAAAACAGAAGCTTAATTATGTTCACTCACATTTTCAAATTATTCCCAACAAATTACCTTGGGTAGGTGATACATCCATCAAGGCAAGACTCTAATTTCATATTCACAGTAATGTGCTCCTGTAAACTGCTCTAATAAGGCTTTAACTAAGTTTTCCTTGTGACCTCACTGAGCTGAAATATTGCAGGCTGTGTGTTTTGCAGTGTCTCCAATTAATTTCTGACCTTGGTACTGCCCGGGCACAATGAGGCAAGTGAAGGGTGGAGATCAGATTTAATTTTGAATTTCCTGACTGCTGCTGGTTTGTATCTCAACTTGAACATTACTTAAACATGTTATTTTTGGTCAGTGACTTTTTATGCAGCACCACTGGGCAAATGTAATTAAGTAGGCTAAGTTTTGTTCTCAGCTGTCCTCTGAGTTCTTGTATGGGAACTTGGAGTCTCAACAGGAAACACCTGTATGGTAGTTGTATACCAAGCCTTCCCAGGGAATTAATATATAACATTGTTCCTGAGCCTCACAAACTCTTCCCCAAATAGAAATGCCCAGCTGTACTTGAGGGCTGTGTTTTTAATTACTTGTGAAAATCCAACCTCTTGGCTCAGAAGTGGGCCTTGTTATAAAGGTCTATTAGGCTTAGCCGCATCAATGGTCAGCCACATCATCCATTCATTTCATCATTCAGTTTTAAAAAATGTTTGACTCAACTAACTTTATTGAATACCTACTCTGTGTAAGGATTGTGGAGGTATACAAAAAGAAATCAGAAGTAGATCCTACCCTCAACAGAGATTAATAAGAAAAGCATTATTTTCTTGAATGGACCTCAATTAATTCCTTCTGGGAGACAACCAGCAGATATTTAGATAGGCTGTTTGCTTGGTGAAAAATAAGTTGAAAGCATGCTGTTATAATCCCATTTAACCTGTTTTGGGCAATGTATGTAGATTAAACATAGTAAAAAAAAAAAACTCAATAAAAAATTCTAGAAAGATAAACTTAACAAACCTACACTTTGGATTTCATAACTGAGCTCCTGATGAAGTTAGAGAAATCCTCAGGAACCAGAAGCTAAGAGGGTGTTGAAAATAAAAATGGTAACTCAAATGGAACATGAGGCAGTAGTTATCCTGGTAAAATTTGCTGATTGGATCTCACCCAGAGGCTTGGGTTTTAATAGCTTAGTGGTCTCAGGAAATAAGGCCTTGAGCCTAAGTAAGATGAGAGACTGGAGCTGAAAACCCAGCACAAAGCTGAAGGTCTTGAAGAGCTGTGTCCTTAGGGAAAGGGTGTCCCAGAAAGTTCATTCCCTTGCAATAGGGAAATAGCAGGGATACTTTCCTGGGTCAGCCTCAGCTCAAGACAGGGGACAGAGGTTTTCCCCAAGACCCCCAATCACAGATTGCCCTCATTTGAGCCTAGAATTGAATTTACTACAGCAGAGATGTCTAGATAACATCAAGCTAAGAAATTAAAGTGATTAGGGATCCACAGTGCCCTGTAGAGTATAATAGAAGTGAACACAATTCCAGTCAATAGTGATGCATGTTCAACCTAAACCTCATAGCATCCCCAAAGATAAAGCACCAGCTTACACTAAAAAATTAGCATTTGTTTCCAAAATATATGAAGAACAATTAAAACTCAATAATGAGAATACAACCAGTGCAATTAGAAAATGGATAAAAGATCTGAAAAGGCACTTCACCAAAGCAAATATACAGATGACAAATAAGTTATGAAGAAATGCTCAGTATCATAGGTCATTATAAGATTCAAACAACGAAATTAAAGCAACTATGAGATACCACTACACCCCTATTAGATTGGCAAAAATCCAAACACTAACAATACCAAATGCAGATAAGAATGTAGAGCAACAGGGACTCTCATTCATTGTTGATGGGAACGAAAAGTGGTACAGCTTTTGGCACCACTTTGGAAGATAGTTTGTCCATTTCTTACAAAACTAAACATAGTCTTACCATGTGATTTAGCAATTCTAGGTATTTAACCAAATGAGTCGAAAACTCACATGCTCACACAAAAACATCCACGTGGATGTTTAGAGTAGCTTTATTCATACTTGCCAAAACTTGGAAGCAACTAAGATGGATAAACTGTGGTACATTTATACATGGGGTATTATTCAGTAATAAAAAGAAATGAGTTATCAGGCTGTGAAAACACATGGAGGAATCTTAACAGCACACTGTAAGTGAAAGAAGCCAATCTGAAAAGGATGCATACTGTATGATTCCAACTATATGACATTCTGGAAAAGACAAAAGTATAGACACAATAAAAAGATTAGCCATTGTCAGAGATTCGGGGAAGAGAGGAAGAGGGAGATGAATAGGTGGAGGCACAGAAGATTTTCAGGGCAATGAAACTATTCTGTGTAATACTGTAATGACAGATACATGAAATTATACATTTATCAAAACCCATAGAACTATATAACACAAACAGTGAACCCTAAAGTAAACTATGGACTTTAGTTGATAATAAGGTACCAGCATTTTTTTTTAATCAATTAAAACAAATGCACTACACTAATGTATTATGTTAATAACAGGGGAAACTCTTGGGGGGGGGTTATGTATGATTCTCTGTACTTACTATTCATTTTTTCTATAAGTTTAAAACTTTAAAAATCAAGTCAATTAACTTAAAAAATATTACAAAAGAAACTACCTATCAAGGAACATCAATTAGAACAGCTGAAAGGGAATTAGCACTTTGGCAACATCAAAT
>NW_027692868.1:0-356 GCF_054177405.1 Leptonychotes weddellii | reverse complement strand
GACCTGAGCCGAAGGCTCACCGCTTCACCACTGAGCCCCCGGGGCCCCGGTGGCAGTTTTATCTAGAAAGTTAACACTAGGGGCGCCCGGCTGGTTCAGTCGGTAGAGCCTGCGGTGAGTTCAAGCCCCACGTTGGCTGTAGAGATTACTTAAAAATAGGGGGGGAAATCTTTAAAAAAAAAAAAGTTAACACTACTCAACCTGAGGTACCATTGAAAACCGTCTCGCTTCTCCTCTAAGAGAGACCAGACGAGGTCTAAAGAGCTGTTGGGCTGGCACATTCTCTGAGCCTGTCTCATGGGGGAAAAGCGCGGCTCCGCGGACACCGGAGTTCACTCCACTCTGGCCCCAGATGG
>NW_027692867.1:0-356 GCF_054177405.1 Leptonychotes weddellii | reverse complement strand
GGGTGCCTGGGTGGCTTAGTCATTAAGCGTCTGCCTTTGGCTCAGGTCATGATTCCTGGGTCCTGGGATCGAGCCCCACATCAGGCTCCCTGCTCAGCGGGAAGCCTGCTTCTCTTTCTCCCACTCCCCCTGCTTGTGTTCCCTCTCTCACTGTGTCTTTCTGTCAAATAAATAAAGTCTTTTAAAAAAAAGAATAAGAAAATAGTGCATTTTTCAAAGTTGAAACTTTATTTTTTACAATTATCTAATTACTCGGGCACCTGGGTGGCTCAGTCGGTTAAAGGTCTGCCTTTGGCTCAGGTCATGATCCCAGGGTCCTGGGATTGAGTCCCACATACGCTTCTCCCTTTCCTCCC
>NW_027692866.1:0-356 GCF_054177405.1 Leptonychotes weddellii | reverse complement strand
GAAGAGTACAACTGGGTATTTACCGCAAAGATACAAATGTAGTGATTTGAAGGGGTACATGAACCCCAATGTTTATAGCAGCAATGTCCACAATAGCCAAACTATGGAAAGAGCCCAGATGTCCATTGATAGATGAATGGATAAAGAAGATGTGGTATATATACACAATGGAATATTATGCAGCCATCAAAAAAAAAAACCCACCAAAATCTTGCCATTTGCAATGACGTGGATAGAACTAGAGGGTGTTATGCTAAGTGAAATAAGTCAATCAGAGAAAGACATGTATCATATGATCTCACTGATATGAGGAATTCTTAACCTCGGGAAACAAACTGAGGGTTGCTGGAGTGGTG
>NW_027692865.1:0-356 GCF_054177405.1 Leptonychotes weddellii | reverse complement strand
GGGTGCCTGGGTGGCTTAGTCATTAAGCGTCTGCCTTTGGCTCAGGTCATGATTCCTGGGTCCTGGGATCGAGCCCCACATCAGGCTCCCTGCTCAGCGGGAAGCCTGCTTCTCTTTCTCCCACTCCCCCTGCTTGTGTTCCCCCTCTCACTGTGTCTCTCTGTCAAATAAATAAAGTCTTTTAAAAAAAAGAATAAGAAAATAGTGCATTTTTCAAAGTTGAAACTTTATTTTTTACAATTATCTAATTACTCGGGCACCTGGGTGGCTCAGTCGGTTAAAGGTCTGCCTTTGGCTCAGGTCATGATCCCAGGGTCCTGGGATTGAGTCCCACATACGCTTCTCCCTTTCCTCCC
>NW_027692864.1:0-356 GCF_054177405.1 Leptonychotes weddellii | reverse complement strand
GCTCTGGAGGTGAACTTTTTAAATTGACTATGATAAATCCCAGGGATGAGGGGAAGCGTGGACACAGGAGAGAAACTCTATATTAGCATGCAGTTTTGTTTTATTCCTAGCATCTAGGAATGTTAAAATACATGTTAAAAGAAAATGAATAATGGAGTATGGGTCAATGGATGATTAAATGGTACATGGATTGATGGATGGACAGATGGATGAATAAATGAATGAATGAATTGTTGTTCACTCCAGGCAAGGACTTACATGTGGGACCAATCGAGTAGGAGGTGTGGAAGGATGAATTCCCAAGGAAGACAAGATCACTCATGGAGAGTGTTGAGAGGTTGTCAGGGAAGAAAACT
>NW_027692863.1:0-356 GCF_054177405.1 Leptonychotes weddellii | reverse complement strand
CACACACACACCTCAGCACCACACACACACACCTCAGCACCACACACACACACACCAGCACCACACACACACACCAGCACCACACACACACACCGAACGCACCACACACACACCTCAGCACCACACACACACACACCAGCACCACACACACACACACCAGCACCACACACACACCAGCACCACACACACACACCGAATGCACCACACACACACCGAATGCACCACACACACACACACATACCTCTTAAAAGGAGATAAGCTAGAAACCTTCAGATGAGGAAAAAAATCTATAAAACTGGCACCATTTGTTCAAATAACATGGGTAATAAGGAAATTCCTTCTAAAGACAATAATTT
>NW_027692862.1:0-356 GCF_054177405.1 Leptonychotes weddellii | reverse complement strand
TTATTCATGGGTTAGAGAAAAGATCCAAATGGAAATTATAAAACATGTTATAAAAATTATAATTGTCATTATAAAATTGTTATAAAAAATGAAATTATAAAAAATGTTAAGTGAATAGTAACAAAGACACAACAAGCAAACTTACAGAAATCCAGCTAAAGCAGTTAATGGAGGAAAAGAATTCCCTAAAGTACATATATTAGGAAAAAAACATGAAAATTTAAGTTTCTATCTCAAGAAACTATAAAAAGAATAGCAAACCAAAGATTAGAGAAGTAGAAGGAAAGAAATAAAAAAGATGCTAGTGAATAAGAATAAAATAGAAAAGAAACAAACAACTGAGAAAATCAAGAAAG
>NW_027692861.1:0-356 GCF_054177405.1 Leptonychotes weddellii | reverse complement strand
ATAACTCAGGGATGGGACCCTACCTTAAATATCAAGGGATATAAATATCAAAGGAAAAGATGGTAGTTATGTTTTCGATGCATCAAAAATATCTTCACCAAAATTAAAATCCAAGCCTGAAATTAGTATTGTCAAGAAGCTTGATATCACACATCATCTCTCTGAAAGCTGCCCATTAAAGCTCATGAAAAGGACCCCAGTGTGAGAAAAGTGAGCAGGGCACAGAAACCGATCATTTGTACGATCACGTATCAGATAGCTGATCATTATATCGTAAGAGGAGGTTCGACTTCACAAGGAATCCCAGAAAAAGAGATGCTATTTTTACTTATCAGGTTGGCAAAATTAAATTTCTT
>NW_027692860.1:0-356 GCF_054177405.1 Leptonychotes weddellii | reverse complement strand
CCTGGGTGGCTCAGTCGGTTAAGCGACTGCCTTCGGCTCAGGTCATGATCCTGGAGTCCCGGGATCGAGTCCCGCATCGGGCTCCCTGCTCGGCAGGGAGTCTGCTTCTCCCTCTGACCCTCCTCCCTCTCATGCTCTCTGTCTCTCATTCTCTCTCTCTCAAATAAATAAATAAAATCTTTAAAAAAAAAAAAAGAAAGTTGAGATTCAAACTTAGATCTTCCTAATGCCAATGTCTCTTGCTCTTGACTGCCACTATACTTCCTCAAGTCATTCAGATTATCTGGAAAAAGCAAAGGATGTCATGGCATGGTTTCATTGGGAACCTAGCTTGGGGTTAGAATAGTAAAGGTCTT
>NW_027692859.1:0-356 GCF_054177405.1 Leptonychotes weddellii | reverse complement strand
TCCTTCACACTACACTCCTTGGTTCCAGTAGTTTCTTGGTTTTGCCCTTCCCCCACGTTGACTACCCTCTTGGTGACCAGAGGTCTTTTTTTTTTATGTTATGTTAATCACCATACATGACCTCATTAGTTTTTGATGTAGTGTTCCAGGATTCATTGTTTGCATATAACACCCAGTGCTCCATGCAGAACGTGCCCTCTTTAATACCCATCGCCAGGCTAACCCATCCTCCCACCCCCCTCCCCTCTAGAACCCTCAGTTTGTTTTTCAGCGTCCATAGTCTCTCATGGTTCGGGTGACCAGAGGTCTTAAAGGGACTTTCTGTCACCCCTTCACAATTTTTACCTTGCACGGGC
>NW_027692858.1:0-6777 GCF_054177405.1 Leptonychotes weddellii | reverse complement strand
ACCGGAGTGACGTCCCTCAACGGAGCAGACTTTTAAAAGTTCCGATTTTGTGCTCCGTGGTTCTATCACTTGCCAGAAGCGGCCAACGGAGGCCCCTCCCCCGCCGTCTATCCTCCCGAATCGCCTCGGATTCACTTCTCCGCACGTCCTACCTTCCAGAAAGTGGTCGCTTTTCTGTTCAGAGAGTTGTTGCTATTCCTTTCTTCGATCTCCTGTTGGGTTTGTAGGTGTTCAGAATGGTTTGATCCCTATCCAGCTGAATTCCTGAGAGGAGACGAAATCCAGGTCTCCTACTCCTCCGCCATCTTGCTCCCGCCCCCGAGAAAACAGACTGTTAACCACAGAGAACCCACTGATGGTCACCAGAAGGGAGGTGGGTGGGGGATGGGTGAACTTGGCGATGGGGATGGAGGAGGCACCTGTTGTGATGAGCACTGAGTAATGTATAGAATTGGTCGACCACTGTATTGTACAGCTGAGGCTAATACAACACTGTATGCTAATTATACTGGAATTCAAAAAGTAAAACTTTTTTTTTAAAGATTTTATTTATTTATTTGACAGAGAGAGTTAGCGAGAGCGGGAACACAAGCGGGGGGAGTGGGAGAGGGAGAAGCAGGCTTCCCGCTGAGCAGGGAGCCCAATGCAGGGCTGGATCCCAGGACCCTGGGATCATGACCTGAGCCAAAGGCAGACGCTTAATGACTGAGCCACCCAGGCGCCCCAAAAGTAAAACATTTTTTAAAAGAATCTGTTAAATAATTTAGGATTGCCATATACAATGAAACACTATACAGATGTGAAAAAGAATTCAGTCGATACCAGTGTTCTCCTATGAAAATTCCAAGATGTATTTTAAGTGAAAAACAAGGTATAAAACATATGCATAAGGCTACCATGTGGCTTAATAAACAGAAAACAAAATATAGATCTATGATTAGTTATTTAGAGTTTTTTTTTAAAGATTTTTTTATTTATTTGACAGAGAGACACAGTGAGAGAGGGAACACAAGCAGGGGGAGTGGGAGAGGGAGAAGCAGGCCTCCCGTCGAGCAGGGAGCCCGATGTGGGGCTCGATCCCAGGACCCTGGGATCATGATCTGAGCCGAAGGCAGACGCTTAACGACGGAGCCACCCAGGCGCCCCTATGATTAGTTATTTAATGCATGAAAAAAGAAAAGAGGTCGGGTGGGAGTTCTTAGGGAGTGAGGCCGCTTTCAGAGAAGGAAGAGGATGGAGTGGTTGGCCGAGTGTGGTCACCAACAGGAGGCTAGTGTCCAGTCAGACGCTGGGGAGACTGCCAGAGAACCGGGGTGACAGACAAACACAGGTCATCTCCCATCTCACATCAGGGACGTGGGGACAGCACGGGAAAGCCCTAAGAGGGGGAAGCATCCCGGCCTCCGGGGAGTCCCAGGAGGGAGGGGCCATGGGCCCCACGGACCTGAGCTGACCAGAGACAGAGTTTAAGAGAGAAGGGGAGGGTGCCATTTAGCGCACTTCACTCGGGGTGCGGAAGGCCAGTGGCACAGGGAAATGCGGATCAGCAGCAACGGTTAAAGGAATCAGATGTATTTTTGCCTGAAAAAAGGAAAAAGAGCCTCAGAACCCCAAGAACTGGCTCCAGAGAAGGGGCCACAGTGTCCTGTGTGCCCCTCAGAGGGGAATTGGAGGGGAGGGGAGGGCCAGAGCCTGAGCAGCCCCAGTGTGGGCTCTGGGCTCATCCACACAGGCCCCCGCCTCTTCCCGGGAGAAGGTTCCAGCTTCCAGGGGAGGCGAGTGGGCAGACCGGTGAGCAGGTGGGGAGGGGCCCTTGTGGCTGCTTCTTAACCTGCTCACCTGTGATCCTGAGACCGCTGGGGGCTCGTGACTCGGTTTGGGGCACCTGCTGGCCAGCCACCTCGCCCACAGGAGCACCTGCGGATCTCCAGGGGTTTAGAAACAAATCCCTGAGCCCTCCCCAGGCTGACCAGCGCGGTGGACGTTTCTGGCGGTAAGTCTGCCCGAAGTGAAGGCAGAATGAGAGAGAGGCGTGTGCAGTTTGATTTAAAGGATTAGAACAGGAGTTTTCCATGCTGGCTGAAATCTCACCTCATAAAATCATACTCATCAGACGGGAGGGAGGGGGGAACTTACATTCCTGTACGGAGAGGCAGAGCGTAGAATTTAAAAGCCAAGCTAAGGAGCCAGACTGCTGGGTAGGGAATTCCTGCCGGCCGGCTGGGCACCAGCCTGTGGCCTTGAGCTACTGAGCCTCCCAGGGTCTTATTTTACTGATCAGCAAAATGCGGGTAACAGTGTGACCTGCCTCACAGAGTTGTCTGGAAAATTAAACGAGTTAATAATTCTAAGGTGCTCAGAGCCACACCTAGCAGGAAATAAGAGCTGCAGAAATACGCTCCTATAAGCAAAATCTAACTCCCTCCCTCACAGAGAAGAGAATGGTACAATGGACCGGTCAGATGATTTTCCTGAATTTGTTCAGCTAGTTAATGATCTTCCCGGCCCTGGACCCTGGTCGCCAGAAGCTCCACCCACCACCAGCATGTTCCTGGGGGCAAACAGGGCCCCACAGAGCACCTGCAGACTCAAAAACCTCCCCCACCATCCCACCTCCCACAGCCTGATCTGGCGCTGATGTCCCTTTCTTGAGGGGTCAGACCAGACTTCACAGAAAAAGCTACCTAGGTCTCTAGAATTCCAGCACTTTCCATCATATTAAATACAACTTGACTTTCTATTTCCTCATGAAAGAAGAAAGAAAACAGTAAGGAAAAAAGGGAGAGAGAAAGGGAAAGAAGGAGAGGAGGGAGGAAGGAGAGAGGGAGGGAAGGAAGGGACATCTTTCCTCTGCTACTTTACAGTCTTGTTGGGACAATAAAAGGAGACAATATATTTCAGATGTTAAAGAGTGCTACATAAATGTCAGGAAGAAAAGAGTGGATTCTATAGTGCTGACTTCCAGTGAGCACTTACGAATCCTATTAATTAAAACAGCTTGTATGACTTTGGGACATTTGACTGCACTCTACATAATTCATATAAATGGACCCAGAGAACCTGAGGTCTTCTGGGAAACACGACGAACGTGTGTGATAACTGCCAGGAAGATTTTCATGGCTGGGGAAACACTACTTTAAGCCAACAGCAGGCTTGGTGTGGGTCTTCCAAGGGAAGGGGGGCTAGGGGTTCACACCAGGAACACCTTCAGGCTGGCCATGTCCCAACACACCCATGAGGCCTCTTCTTCAAATGCATGGAACTGATTGATGTTCGTTTGGCTGAGTTTCACCGACCTCAGCAAATGCAGCTCGCCTTCACGATATAGAATGGACTCTTTAAAGGAGACATTTTTGAAGCTGGGAAACAATGTGTGCCTGAATCACCTTTGATTTCCTGCTACTGCAAGGACGGCATCTCCCCGGTTACCTCCACATGCCTGCCAGCGAGCACCAAAGCCTCAGATTTGTTGAACTTACCAGGCCTTGAACCCCCTTCCCCACATGGAATACCAACTCTCTGAGCTGTGGACTCACCTGCTCCCTGGCTGACACAGCCCCCGCCCCCCCCCCCCGCCTCTTTCTGATCCCCTGGACACATCAGGAATCGTTCATCACCTCAGGGGCTTTGCATAAGCAACTGTCTCTTCCCGGTCCCCGTCCTCCCGATAACCATACGCCGGCTTCCTCACTCCCCGCAGGTGCTCAAATAGCTCTTCAGCAGAGGACACTTCACACAAAACCCAATCTAAAATCTCAACCCTTTCCCCAGCCTGGGGCTCCCTGTCCCCCTCACACACTTTAATGTTGGCACTGATTCCTTCCGTATTTCCTTCTTCATTCTTGTCTCTCTCCTCCACAGAGGAGGGATTGTGTCCCTGTTTGTCCAAAGCTGTGTGCTTGCAACAACTTCTAGAGTCAACAGCGCTTAGCAGATACTCTGTACCTGCAGAAGTAAGTCTCTAATTGTGGAACCAAAATTCTCCTCCTAGAAAGGCCAAGGAGGACGGTGGAAAGATCTACAATCCCAAAGTGGAGTTCCAGTCTCTACTCCTTATGAACTGGGGACAATCAGGGAAGTCTGTAACGTCTCCTGCTTCAGCTATAAAGGGATATAAAATGGGAGGTGCCGAGATGGCTTATAAAGAACCATCTGTACGTAATGAAGGGCCACACAAATGCAAAGCTCTACTGACCCAGGTATTTGCTTTTTAGTTTTATTTATTTAGAACGTCATTGAGACGGACTCTGCCATCACTCATGGCATCCTGGCACGGTGGATAAGGACCCTCACTGGCTCCGGGGTCAGACAAACAAGGGATGATTCTAGGCTTTCCTGTTAACTAGCCCTGGGACCTTGGGCTGGCTGATGCCTTTGCAGCATATGGAAGACAACAGTAGTAGTTGATCCGTGGTTTTGATGTGAACAATACATACAATAATGTGTGTGAAACTCTTAGCAGATGCTTGGTGCTAATCTTTTCATTGAGTACAGTGATTCCTGTTTCTAAGAGAGAAACATTATCCGTTGGAAAAGTGTTTGGTTTTTAACTACAGATGGAAAGAGGACTTCTTGAAAGTTTTTCATTTATAAAATGCGATGGGCTGTCTCTTGTGTTGGATGATAGGGAAAATGCTTAAACTCTTGTTACCTAGATGATAAAGGCGTAGCTCTTAACTCTTAATTTTTGTTGATTAGCAAAATTAAATAATAAACTAGCAATCTTCTTCACTTTGAGAAAAATATATTTACCATCACAATGCTTAAATTCTTGGATAAATTTGCTCTGCGTTGTGGCAATCCTCCTGTGGAAAACAAAGTGTAGGTTGATCATTTTCCAGAGCAGGGAAGTCTCAGTTTACCAACTCCCAAAATAAGTCAGCCATGAATATGAAGAGCTGTGCTTCCCTTTGATCCCAGAGATCTGAGAGTGTCAGAGGTGCTCAGCAAGAGAGAAGGAGGAGGAAGGAAACTAACCTTAACAAGGTGCATTTTCTAGGCAAGGACTGATCACTCCTTTTCATCGTGGCATCTGATTTATCTCTCATGTCAGATATCTGAGGAACATGATGATGTCTTCGGTGGAGAAATGAGAAAATGAAGTCACACGAGTTAAGTCGCTTGTCCACAGAGCTAATAAAAGCCACAACCCAAATCCCAGCCTGAGTCTGACAGGCAGGAGATCCATTCATCCATTTGACAAATACACTGGGATTACAGCAATGAGCAAAGCCAAGCCTCTGCCTTCATGGAGTGTATATTTTAGCACAGAAGTACAAATAAACACACATATAATATAGATAGAGTTACAGAAATGCAAATGGATAAAGACATAGTTATGGGTATGGATATAAATGTTGTAGATCTAGTTCTGGGCATGGATATATAGTTATGGGATGGGTATGCAGTTACAGATATAGTTATGGATGGATATGACAGATGTAGATGTGGACAGAGACACGGGTAGAGACAGGAAGTAATGAGTCAGAGCTAAGGGGAAGAGAAAGGAATGGTATTTTAGACCGGGCGTTGGGGAAGGCCTTTCTTAGGAGTAATGCTAAACAGAGACTTGAAAGAAGACCTAAATGAAGCCCCGAGTGTGAAGTACAAGGTGGCTTGGAAGGATTAGGTTGGGTGCTGTGTGAAGAGTAGACTATAGGGGGCAGTGGCGTGTGGGCAGAAATACCAGTGAAGAAGTCCTTGCGGCAGCTCTGGGGAGAATGCGGGCTCCAGGGACTAGTAGCGAAAGCAGCGCTAAGAAGTGGTCACACCTCAGTCACACTATGTCACATTAGACTCCCCTGGGGAACTTCAAGGGAATTTTTTTAAATAAAAGACTAATTCACCTAAAGGTTTTGTGGGAACCAAGGCATTTGGTAGCAACTTACATACCCACAGCGTGCTTCCCCAAGTTCCTGAAACAGTAACAAAGTGATATAAAAACAACATGCCCTATGTTGATCCTGTTAAAAATCATAAGGGATTTAGGACTCTAAACTGGAGAAGTGGGCAGCTCTCGGTCCCCTTCCAGACTGAACTTCTGGTAACTTAGGCAAGGTCACATAGCCACTCGGTTGGGACTGATTCCTACACCTGTTCGCAGCCGGTTCTTTCATTCATCACTTTTTACTTATGCACACAGAAAAGGAAGACAATAATTGTTTATTAAAAGAATGACCACCATTCTTAGAAACGTATCTCCATATTTTCTTTTTTTTTTTTTAAAGATTTTATTTATTTATTTGAGAGAGAGAATGAAATAGAGAGCATGAGAGGGGGGAGGTTCAGAGGGAGAAGCAGACTCCCCGCCGAGCAGGGAGCCCGATGCGGGACTCGATCCGGGGACTCCAGGATCATGACCTGAGCCGAAGGCAGTCGCTTAACTAACTGAGCCACCCAGGCGCCCCCTCCATATTTTCTACTGAATCCTAAACTCATCTTTTATGCAAGTTTTCTCCAGGTAGAAAGAGACCAGAGCCCCGAGTCAGAATATTCGGCAGCTTGAGGAAAACTCCTTAACAAAAGTTCTGACTACAGAAAATGTTGAAAGAAATATTATTCTATGCCTTCAAACAAGTCCACGTTTGTGGGTCGCTTTTCTTTTTTTAACAGCAGAATACAATATTTGGGTGGTTTTTTTTTTTTCAATTAAAACTCAGAAAATAATCTTTCCTACCCCAAGGAGGAACACAAAATGCATTACATTTGGAAGAGCTTATAGACCAGGTTCAGCCAAAAGTGAAATTTGATAGTTCCCCCAAATGCCTTATTATTTCA
>NW_027692857.1:0-356 GCF_054177405.1 Leptonychotes weddellii | reverse complement strand
TGTCTGCCTGCAGGAACTGGAGCCGCCCCCAGTGTGGACAGTCCGAGAGAATATGGGGCCGCGACCACGCCACAGGACCCCGGCCTCCTCAGTACGCTCTGTGGACATTACCCGAGGACATGGGGCCGCGGCCACGCTGACAGGACCCGCTGCGGAGAATTGGGGAGGACGTGGGGCCGCGGCCACGCTGACAGGACCCACTGCGGAGAATTGGGGAGGACGTGGGGCCGCGGCCACGCTGACAGGACCCGCTGCGGAGGACTGGGGACGACGTGGGGCCGCATCCACGCTGACAGGACCCGCTGCGGAGGACTGGGGAGGACGTGGGGCCGCGGCCACGCTGACAGGACCCGCTG
>NW_027692856.1:0-356 GCF_054177405.1 Leptonychotes weddellii | reverse complement strand
TTAGAAGTCTGCTACAGTGGGAGATATCTCTGGCTTAAAGGTGTTCAGGTGCTGGAGTGGGACAGAATCCCAGGTGTGAGAGTTGGTTTTAGGATCACCAGGGTCACAGGAAAAACAGGAGTTACCTGAATGGGACAGAGTTCCCAGGCATAGGAGGGGGGAAGTTGGCTGAAAACAGTGAGTCTAGGTACTAGATTTCTGCTCTGGGTTGCTGTAAACTATGAACTGCTGCACAGTTGTGTGACCGCTTTGTAGGAGGGGTCTGGCAAAAGGGAGAAACATGGCAAGATCCAACTCCTCTGCTGGGAGGAACAGCTTGGGTCCACACCTCAGGAGTCCATAAAATTTGGACTTTT
>NW_027692855.1:0-356 GCF_054177405.1 Leptonychotes weddellii | reverse complement strand
TAATGAACGGCAGACAGAGAATGTCCACCAGTAAGAGGCCGCGGGGCAGAGCGACTGGGGCGGATGGTGACCGTAGGACCTCGGGCTGACGGTGTCCATTCCCTGAGCCTCAGCCTCTCTGCAGTAAAGCGGGAAGGACAGGAAACCCCAGCTCAGCGCTGCGTGGATGTCATGAGCACATGAAAAGCCACGTGCAGGGGACCTGGAGCAGAGTGATGGCTCTGTGATGCAGGAGTAACCATCACGTGGGCCCGTGGCCGGGGCTGCTGACCTTGGACTCAGCCAAGGCCAGCAGAGTCTCTGGGATGTGCTTGAAGCTAGTCAGTTAAGAGGCAGACTACTAACCGCGGGGGATG
>NW_027692854.1:0-356 GCF_054177405.1 Leptonychotes weddellii | reverse complement strand
CTTTCTTCTCAAGACTCAAGCTTCTGAAAAGCTAGTGGGCTCATGATCTCTTATGTGATCTCTTATGTGTACACTGCTATGTGTCTTGTACAGACTAGGTACTTAATATTTATTATATTTAACCAAATCTAACCAGATAGAAACTTCCAGGCAGTACGCACAGTATGTACTGCTTGCCATGCCTCATTCTTAACTTTATATATTTGTTTGAATTTATAATATATTACTTTATAATTTAAATATTTAGTATATCCATTAATTTGCTAATATAAAATATTTTTATTATATTAATATATTACTAATGAATTATAATACATTACTTTTATAATTCATATGCAGCTTTTTTTCAAAACTTG
>NW_027692853.1:0-356 GCF_054177405.1 Leptonychotes weddellii | reverse complement strand
CTAGGATTGGAGGATGTGATGCCATTTACTTTTTTGAGTCTAAGGCAGATTTTTCCACCTTTTAACAACTAACTGATGGCATAACCTTGTCTAATTGGCAGTGTTTGCTCTTACTTCGTGACACACAAGATAATGGTGCTTCTTATAACCGACGTGGTCACAGACTTGATGAGATACTGAGGAGTGTGGTAGCGGCACAGCTTAAAGCCCACATTCTCCAAGTAACCCTTCCAGGAATTCTTCCCATGCTAGTCAACTGAGTGGTGGATATTCTGGCTTGACTTTCATGTCCTTTTAAGTAATTACACATATAGGGGCGCCTGGGTGGCTCAGTCGTTAAGCGTCTGCCTTCGGCT
>NW_027692852.1:0-356 GCF_054177405.1 Leptonychotes weddellii | reverse complement strand
GCTGCGCCCTTGAGTACTGTGACCCATACGTCTCGAGGGCCTAGGGTTGCCCGGCATGTGCTCTGTCTCTGAGGGTTGGTGAGCGGGCAGAGAACTCAGTACTTAAACAGTGCACAGGTTCCGGTTCAGAGGAGGAGATGAAAATGGCCTGTCTGGGGAGGATCAGGGCCGCA
This sequence comes from Leptonychotes weddellii, assembly GCF_054177405.1. Lineage (NCBI taxonomy): Eukaryota > Metazoa > Chordata > Mammalia > Carnivora > Phocidae > Leptonychotes > Leptonychotes weddellii. Next base: position 183 of record NW_027692852.1, on the reverse strand, counting down.
GCCTTGCACCCTGCTGGAGCTGCCACAAGCCGAGTGCCAGCAAACCTGCATGGAGTTCATGCCCTAGTCGTAGACCCTTGTCCACTTGTAGGGTGCCCAGTTGGGAAGCTGCTTTCTTCTGGGTGAGGACGTTCATAGAATGGTATGCAGAATCCCCTTTTTCTTTCTTTTTTTTTTTTTTTT
>NW_027692851.1:0-356 GCF_054177405.1 Leptonychotes weddellii | reverse complement strand
GGGTTCAGTTTTAATTACCCCTGGTCATGTTGTTTTTCTCATGCGCTGGTGTGCAGCATCGGTTCAGCATCTGGTCAAACTCTGTGGAAGAAAATTCCCACTCAGTCACCATCACGAGAAGCCTATGTCTTTTCCAGGAGGAGGACCTGAAAACCTGCAAACCCCATTGGAAATTCAATAAACAGGAATCCCCTGTCTCACTCTCGCTCTCTCGCTGTCTCTATCATTTTTCCATTTTACTTCATTCAAAATGCATGTTGGGATCAGCAAAAAAGCTTGTGAGATATTTAGGAAAGGTCCACAGGGAGGCAAGACCAGCCTGGATCCCGTGGGACCTCTTCCTTAAGAGGAAAAGT
>NW_027692850.1:0-356 GCF_054177405.1 Leptonychotes weddellii | reverse complement strand
CCGCCCCAGCCACGTGACTGCGCCCGCCCCCGAGCGCGCCGCGCTCAGCTCCGCCCCTTTGCTTCTCCTTGCAGTTCTGCGTCTGGGGTCTCGTCTGCCTTTCGCCGCCCACTTGCTGGCCAGACTGGGGTGACTTTTCTTACCCTCACCTTCGTACCACGTCCAGGCCAAACGATTTCTCGGTATTACCAGGTTTAAAAGGATTACCACTTTTCAAATCTGCTTTAGGAAGTGGAAGAGTTTGGGGACCAGTCTTTGGGCTTGGATTATACACAGACTGAGGACAAGATTGAGGCCTGGTGGAAGAGAGACATCTCTACGCTGTCCAACAGAACCCTCCGACATGATAGAAATGT
>NW_027692849.1:0-356 GCF_054177405.1 Leptonychotes weddellii | reverse complement strand
TTTTTAAATACAGTGCTTATTACACCTATAAAAATGAAAAATGGAATTGATACCGGACCCTGTCTCCTCCTAGTAATGTTATACACATCCAGGTCTACATGAACTAATTGAAAAAAAAAAAACAACAACTGCCAGCCATCTCATTATGACAATCCCAATAACTTATTTTCCATATTTAGTATTTATTTAACAAAATACATTTTAAAAAAAGATTTATTTTATTTATTTATTTATTTTTTTAAAGATTTTATTTATTTATTTGAGACAGAGAGAATGAGAGACAGAGAGCATGAGAGGGAGGAGGATCAGAGGGAGAAGCAGACTCCCTGCCGAGCAGGGAGCCCGATGCGGGACTC
>NW_027692848.1:0-356 GCF_054177405.1 Leptonychotes weddellii | reverse complement strand
GGGGCAGGGACACCCACCCCAGCAACAGCAGCGATGCAGTGGGACCATGCAGACCCAGGAAGGCCTAGGCTTCCTGCACCACATCCTAAGCACAGACGGTGGGGCTTCTCCAGAGCCCTCCTTCCAGGGGCTTTTGTGAAGGACAGACACCACAGTCACTCAGGAAGGCAGCGTCTCCACAGGTCACCGGATCAGCTGTGAAACCAGGCATTGTCTCCAGCTTGTCCCCAGTGGCTCTGAGACTGAGTTGCTTTCCAAGCCTCAGTTTATCAGCTTTAAAGACAGAGGAGCCTATCCCTATTGCAAAGGGAGGGCTTAGGAGTCCATGCCTGCTTGTGCAATAAAAATGACCTTTC
>NW_027692847.1:0-6777 GCF_054177405.1 Leptonychotes weddellii | reverse complement strand
AGGACATTAGAAGAGGGAAGGGAAAATTGGGTGGGGGGGATTGGAGGGAGAGATGAACCATGAGAGACGATGGACTCTGAAAAACAAACTGAGGGTTCTAGAGGGGAGGGGGGAGGGGGGATTGGTTAGCCCCGTGATGGGTATTAAGGAGGGCACGTACTGCATGGAGCACTGGGTGTTATACGAAAACAATGGATTGTGGAATACTACATCAAAAACTAATGATGTATTGTATGGTGACTAACATTAACATAATAAAATTAAAAAAAAAAAAAAGAAAAAGAAACAGTGCTCTCCATGGAAGAAATACTGGTGCCAGTTGCTCAGAAAATAACTTTTTTGCCCTTTCATACCATTTTATGTACTGAGAATACTTTTTTAAAAGGATTTATTTATTTATTTGAGAGAGAGAGAGCAAGCGAGAGTGAGGGCAGGGGGAGGGGCAGAGGGAGAAGGAGAGAGAATCCCAAGTAGACTCCCTGCTGAGCACGGAGCCCGATGTGCGGTTGATCCCAGGACACTGAGATCACGACGCGAGCCAAAATCAAGAGTCTTGACGCTCAACTGACTGAGCCATCCAGGCGTCCTGATAATATTTTTATGCTTTAAGAGGAGAGTGGACCAAGAGGTAGCCAGAATAGGGTGATAAGGAAAATCTTTAAATTGGTGGTAGTATTTTAGTATTAAGTGATTGGATAGGCTCAGAAAATGGTTGGAGGAGGGGGCCTTGGAACATTCAAATAAAAATACGGTACGCATAATCCATACTGGCATTTATCAATAAAGAATATGCTAATTATAGGGTTTTGTGCAATCTAGATATGGATACACTAATGGGATTTTCTTTAATTGTAACTTTGTCTTCCCTGGAATGAACCCTGAGGACGTTCTAGAAAAGCCTTAGGATGTGATATTATTTGCCTTTAATTCTTTCTTTATAACTAGCTTAATAGATATTGGTCAAAATATATAGAAAGAAGAGGTCATCTCGCACAATTTAACTTGGATATTGGATTGTTTTACATGTGGGTCTTAATGCAATTTGTATGCAGGAGAATGTTAAGATGAAGTATGGATTGACTTCAGCTTAGTTAGAGCTTTAGGCTATTAACCCTTGTCTAGGACCATTTCTCATACAGCCCTGAATTGTATAAGTTAATACTCACCTCTGATTTGGATCAGTGAAGCAGGATGTCATAAACACACTGCATGTTAAATTGAGCCAAATCGCATTCACTGCTGTACAATTCTTTGATAGAGCAGTATGTGTGGGGTCTGAAATGGTTCCTCACTCTCTTCAGTGACAGTAGTTGTTAAGAGCATAGAATATGGAGCTACACTTCCAGGGTTCATAACCCTGGTTCCATCTTACTACCTGTATTTCCTCAGGAAAGTTACTTACCCTTTCCGTGCTTCAGTTTTTTTCATCGGTAAAAGACTATAATAGTGGGACACAGGAGGGTAGAGTCTCAACTGGCAGTTGCAAAACACCTTAAATCTGTGAACCTCATATTCATTATATGTTGCAGTGCAGACATGTGCTTTAACTAACACTTTCATGTATGTAATCCCATGATCAACATTTTGTCTTGATATTTTTCATCAATATTTACAAATATCCTTTTCCACTTTGTCCTAAAATGATAATGATATTTACATTTATTGTTTCCTATTAATTCTAAACTCCACATCTATTCCTTTTGTCCAATTGCTTGTGGTCATTTTCTAACTTAAATTCACTTTCCTCAGCAATTTGTCTAAATTAGACTTCAGCACGTGAAAGGATCACCCAGATTGCTGGTTAAAAATACACATCCCTGGGACACCTGGGTGGCTCAGTCGGTTAAGTGTCTGCCTTCGGCTTGGGTCATGATCCTGGGGTCCTGGGATCGAGTCCCGCATCAGGCTCCTTGCTCACTGGGGTGTCTGCTTCTCCCTCTGTCTGCTGCTCCCCCTGCTTGTGCTCTCGCTGACAAATAAATAAATTAATTAAAAAAAATACACATCCCTGCCCCTCATCCTGATATTCTGAATCTGGAGCTAGGAAGTGGATCCCAGAGATGGTAATTACCACCTTGGGGGATTCTAATATAGGTGGTCCATAAGACACACTTTAAGAAACATCGATTGTCTTCAGTGATAAAACCATTAAACAGCAGTGATCTAGTTCTCACCTCTAAGGAATACCATAAACACTGTCTCCTCAGCTTGAAAAAGATTCACAGCAATTACTTCAAAAAGTACCCAACCTTTAAAATGATAAGATTAAAAAAATTAAAATAAAAAAATAAAATGATAAAGTTAAAAATTAAATGATAAGATTGGTGAAAACATTTTGGAATTTTTTTTCTGGAGGTTGGGGGTAGAATAGACAATCTTAGGTATAGATATATATACCAGAATTAAAGGGCTACGATGCAGGCAGAGATTTTATTTTTTAAGATTTTATTTATTTATTTGAGAGAGAGAGAGAGCACAAGCAGAGCAGAGGGAAGGGTAGAAGGAGAGGGAGAAGCAGGCTCCCCACTGAGCAGGGAGCCTGACATGGGACTGGATCCCAGGACCTTGGGATCATGACCTGAGTCGAGGGCAAACACTTAGCTGACTGAGCCACCCAGGTGCCACCAGGCAGAGATTTTTATCTGCATAATTCATTGCTGAATTCTTAGCACCTAGACTAATGTCTGGAATATGGTAGGTCTTAATGCATATAAGAATGTTAAATACTATAGCAATCAGTTATGGACACAAAAAGGTATTTATTATAATTTTGAGCCAAAGAAAATAAAAGCTAAATACAGAATACGAAAAGCCAAGTAGTGAGGTGTTTAAAGTTATGTTTAAAGTAATGAGGTCTTAATATCTTAGGGAAGGGAAATATTAAAGGCTAAATTTAAATTAAAGGAAAACTCCCACTGATTGCTCTATAGGATATCATCACACACACGTAACAGTAATCTTATTACTAGCAGAAATAAATTAAAGAAAACTGAATTTCAAGCTAGTCAGACTCTTCTTTGGAAAACAGAGTTTTAAGTTAGTTTGTATTCCCAATGTATTGCTTGTCAAAATCTGATGTCATCCCTCAGTGGCAACTTTCCATATGCCAATTTCACCTCATGAAATTTTTAAAGTATGTGTTAGAGCAGAGGCCTTGGGAAAAATGCCTACCCCAAGAAAGTTTAAATCTAGGAGATAGAGATTTCATTTTATGGCAAAAATATCTGACCCTGACATCACCTTCTGTTCAAAAATTAGTTTATGGAGCAAACAATTGACAGTCTCAAATATTTCTCCACTAGTGACAACACTGTAGACATTTGGTAGGATACATGACTCCATTTGAACACATCAGTTATCCAAAAAAAGGGAACTTGGCATTGTACAAATATCCTGGTAGAAACACATGATGTATGTGGCTGATTTCTACATTTTGATTGTGCTGGTATTATAAATGAATGTATTTTGCTCCAGTCCTTCTTCCTTTGACCTTTTAGAGTCTTAATGAGACTCCAAAAGCAGCAATCAAAAGCACAGTGTTCCATTTTGGAAGCATTCAGAAAGCAATGCACTTTGGCTAAATTTAGTTGTAGCATTCAGAGTTTAAAAAACATGTCCGGTTATCTTTCTAAGAGGCACAGAGTGAGTGAGTGACTACTCACTTCGATTTTAAATAAACTGGTCAAATAATAGTCACTGCTTCTTGGTTCACTCATGTAAAAGAAGGAAAGGAGGGTTTTGGTGGGGGCAATAACAAAAACTGACCCGTGTAAGGCTTTGCAATGATTGCAACTCAGGCGTGCTCATGTTATAGGACACCAGACAATAGAAACTTTTGTGTTCAGCTGAAACAATTCTGGCTCAGAAAACACAAATCACAATTAAATTGAGGCAACAAAACTGGACACTGAAAACATGGAGAATTGCTCACACATACATCATGTGTTTCTACCAGGATATTTGTACAATGCCAAGTCCCCTTTTTAGGGATAGCTGAGGTGTTCAAACAGAGTCATGTTTTCTACCAAAGCAGAATACTATCCTCTTTATCAAGAATTATATTTGGTACAAACTTTAGAAGATAATCGAAAGTTATTTTTGAAAAAAGGGAGAATCACACTTCAGAGGAATATTTCATCTCCTAAATGAGAACATGGGAGATATATCTTCATGAATTCAAAAGTGTATCATTTAAGCAATAATCCTGATTTTAAGGCATATATTGTTTCTAGCACATGGTCAGAAATGTTTTTTTCTGGGTAACAGAATCTAATAAAGCACATCAAGCCACAGAAATTCAGTTCTTTGGTTCCACAATGTTAAGTTCTATGAAAAATTGCCAGATAAGAGAGACCAGATGCAATTTGGAGGTTTGAGCATAACCCAAGTGTAATCTAGCTTTCCTCACTGGAAAATGAATTTCTTTTTAACTTTATTGTGGAAAGAACACTTAACACGAGATCTATCCTCTTAGCAAAATTTTAAGTATACAATACGGTACTGCTGACTGCAGGTACAATGTTGTACAACAAAGCTCTAGAATGTATGTATGCATCTTAACTACAACTCTATGCCCATTGATTAGTAATTTCCCATTTCCTCCTCCAGCCAGCCCCTGGCAAACACCATTCCACTCTTTGATTCTATGAATTTGACTTTTGGTTACCTCACATAAATGAAATCATGCAGTATTTGTCTTTCTGTGATTGGCTTATTTCACTGAGTATAATGTCCTCAAGGTTCATCCGTGTTGCAGCATATTGCAAGATTTCCTACTTTTTGAAGGCCAAATAGCATTCCACTGTGTGTGTGTATATATATATATACATACATATATATATATATATATACATGCCACATTTTCTTAAGTAAATAAAAAAGAGTTCTCTCAGAATTTATAAAACTATAAATGAAGAGAAAAGCCAGGCTGGTATCTAATACAATAAGGTTGTGGGTGGACCCCTATTGAGACACCCTAGCCAGCAGTGTCAGAATCCAGTGTGGAAGGAGGAGAGTAAAAGGAATGGGACTGGGAAAATCATTCCCTCTTCTCCCCTCCTACCCACCTGCCCTTGTGGATCTAATCTCATCCATGAGGTAGTGATTATGGTTGGTCAAACCTGCTGGGTGAAGAAGCTCTGGGAAGAAAAGGGGAGGAGTGTGGGAAAGAAGGGAGCACAAGAGGAACATGGAACTCACTCAGACCTGCTTCTTTGTTACTTCTTCGTTACTTGTTGGGGTAAGATTAAAGCCACTTCTCAATCCCCTATGCCATGCTCCTCAACAACCAGGAAATATATTTCCACTCAGCTGCACAAATTTCTACTTCATCATGTGTAAATCTAAAATTCCAACTGTCTGTAATCTTAGCAATTAAAAAGTTGACCATAATCTTGCATTATGTGTAATAAGTGGAGGAGCTGAAATCAAACCAGGTCCAGCTGTCTTCCAGAACCTTGCTCTTTTCACCTAACTACAGCTGAGAGTTCCTAATAAAGACCAGGGTGCAGTGTGAGGAAAGCCTGCAACATGAAGTCTAAATAAAACAAGCAGAAACCTCATCAACCTCATACAAATATGTAAGGGCTTCCTGAATTAGATAGTGTATGATAATAAAGCTCTGTTAGGGCAAATTCTGGAAACAAACTAAGATAGTGCATAACAGGTGTGAAAATCAGAATGTAGATGCAGGAATATTGTAGATAAGAGCTGAAATTAAGTTCTAAATGGGGTCTTCTGGCACAGCAATTTTATTTTAAGAAATGTTCTAATTTCAAAGGCATCCTTTTAGAAGGCAGCAAATTATGAGAATGAATACAGAGAAATTGCAGCAAAGAAGGCTGATGAAATCTTCCCCCATCCCCATCCCCCATCCCTTATCCTTCATCCCCTATCCTCCATCCCCCATCATCACCCCCCCACCCCCATCCCCTAGTAGCTATAGAGAAAATATTTGCTAGTAAAACACTTAGAAATAATTGTGAGTCCAACTCAAAACCCTGATGAGATTATCATTATTCAGCATATAAGTGTTTGCACAAGCAAAAACAATGTGTTAATGAGAACAGGATGAGTTTTAATTTTTAAAACTTGGGGGAGGTATAGCCTTCCATCACTTTATAATAGACACACTAGAGCACAGAGGTTAAGAGCAAGGGCTGTGGGGTCAGGCTGGTCAAGGGGTACGTACTTCTTTCACCCACGGTTTACTGGTTATGAAACCATGAATAGTTAATTATACCTTTCCAATATAGTCGTAAGTTTTATTATCTTTAAAATGAAAATAATAGAGTTACCTCATTGCATTCTTGTTGGATTCAGCTAGATAATTCATGTACATTTGTAGCATAATGCCTGGCATATAGTAAGAACTCAATCAATTTAGGTTTGAATCATTCTTTAGTTGTTCCGTTTTCAACCAGAAAATTAGGAAAATAAGGCAATGATCATCTTGGTTCCAATAATCTATCCAATATTCTGGTTCTGAGTGTACAACCAAAGGGTATTTTATGGAAGAACAACATAGTCACCCTCCATGCCTCAATATCTTGATATGGAACATTATGGAATTGATCTAAGCCCTTATTTTAATTTTTTTTTATTCTTATGTTAATCCCCATACATTACATCATTAGTTTTAGATGAAGTGTTCCATGATTCATTGTTTGTGCATAACACCCAGTGCTCCATGCAGAATGTGCCCTCCTCAATACCCACCACCAGGCTAACCCATCCTCCCACCCCCCTCCCCTCTAGAACCCTCAGTTTGTTTTTCAG
>NW_027692846.1:0-356 GCF_054177405.1 Leptonychotes weddellii | reverse complement strand
CTCAGGTCATGATTCTGGAGTCCCAGGATCGAGTCCCACATCGGGCTCCCTGCTCAGCAGGGAGTCTGCTTCTCCCTCTGACCCTCCCCCCTCTCATGCTCTCTTTCAGATAAATAAATAAAATCTTAAAAAAAAAAAAAAGAAGATGTGGTATATATATACAATGGAATATTATGCAGCCATTAAAAAAAAAAAAAAACAAGAAATCTTGCCATTTGCAATGACGTGGATGGAACTACAGGGTATTATGCTAAGCGAAATAAGTCAATCAGAGAAAGACATGTATCATATGATCTCACTGATATGAAAAATTCTTAATCTCAGGAAACTGAGGGTTGCTGGAGTGGTAGGGGTGG
>NW_027692845.1:0-356 GCF_054177405.1 Leptonychotes weddellii | reverse complement strand
TGCATCATTAGTTTTTGATGTAGTGTTCCATGATTCATTGTTTGTGTATAACACCCAATGCTCCATGTAGAACGTGCCAGAAGAGGGTTATGTTTAAGCTGGACCTTAAAAGAGAATAAATTTTCTTAGAATAGATTTTCCAGGTTGGGCACAAGACAAAATTTGGAAATTATTTGGCATATTCCAGGGCCAGAGCTTTGAATGAGGGACAAGAGCACAAATCCGGTAGGAGAAAAAGTAGCTGGAAGGTAAACTACCATGGCCTGGAATGTTCTGTTGTAGTGTTTAAGACAACACATAAACTTGAAGGCTTTTGAGTTGCAGAATCATAGAGACAGGTTCAGATTATTATTAAT
>NW_027692844.1:0-356 GCF_054177405.1 Leptonychotes weddellii | reverse complement strand
GATGTAAACATTTTGCATACATTATGAGATCAACTGAGCCATCTCCTGTTTCTTGACCATTGGTGTCCACGTTTGCTCACAGCCTTTGCATGCTTTTCTTCGGGGCTCTCACGTTCTTCTTTGGTGCTTCGAGGGTAGCTGGAATTTGTTTTAGTGAGGGATGGTAAGACAGCAGAAGCAGAAGTGACTGTCCGGAAGGAAGATCTGGGGAAACAGGAGGCAAGGCATGCCCTATGGGGCCACGAGGGAAAGCACCAGGGTACGGGAGCAGAGGGAGGAGGAGGAGGAGAACACAAGAGCCTTCGCTATGGTTCCCACAGCAAAGAACGGGTAAGGCAGGGTAGAGAGGCTCAGGT
>NW_027692843.1:0-356 GCF_054177405.1 Leptonychotes weddellii | reverse complement strand
TTTTTTTTTTTTTAAAGATTTTATTTATTTATTTGAGACAGAGAGAATGAGAGAGAGAGAGCACATGAGAGGGGGGAGGGTCAGAGGGAGAAGCAGGCTCCCTGCCGAGCAGGGAGCCCGATGCGGGACTCGATCCAGGGACTCCAGGATCATGACTTGAGCCGAAAGCAGTCGCTTAACCAACTGAGCCACCCAGGCGCCCAGTATAGGAACGATTTGCTTTAGAAAGGTTTGAAACTTTTGTGACCTCATGTTTTGGAGGGGTTTATCCTTTTTATAGCTTTCTCAATTTTATCTCTGAAAAATCAGTCTGTTTAGACCTTTTTCTTTTGGGGGGGTCACTTTAGCAAATCACT
>NW_027692842.1:0-356 GCF_054177405.1 Leptonychotes weddellii | reverse complement strand
GGGTGGCTCAGTCGTTAAGCGTCTGCCTTCGGCTCAGGTCATGATCCCAGGGTCCTGGGATCGAGCCCCGCATCGGGCTCCCTGCTCTGCGGGAAGCCTGCTTCTCCCTCTCCCACTCCCCCTGCTTGTGTTCCCTCTCTCGCTGTGTCTCTCTCTGTCAAATAAATAAATAAATAAAATCTTTAAAAAAAAAAAAAAATTTAGGACGCATGTAAGCGTAAAAGAGGGCGCTATTAATAATCATGTCAAGAAAACAGCATGATCATAGGGATAGAAAGAGGGACCACCACACAGCAATAATGTGAAATGATAAAGCTGACTAGCATGGAAGAGGGACTTGAGGCTCATCCGGCTGT
>NW_027692841.1:0-356 GCF_054177405.1 Leptonychotes weddellii | reverse complement strand
GGTAATCTCTATAGCCAATGTGGGTTTTGAACTTACAACCCTGAGATCAAGAGTCACATGCTCTACTGGCTGAGCCAGTAGACCCAGGATAACTTCTTTTCTTAAAGTAGAGCAATTTATTAAACAAATAACTTTTCTTTTGCTGATTTTTATCCTGATACATGAGAAAATATCAAAACATTTTAAGAATGCTGAGGTGTGAGGTGGTAGATGAGAAGCAAACAAAAGTAATAGTATACCATCAGAGGAAAAGCAAGTCATATACAGAATAAAATTTATTCCTGTACTACATTATCTACTAATTAAAATAATGATGTTAATAATTATAAAACAATTACTAAGTATTTTTAAAGGCT
>NW_027692840.1:0-356 GCF_054177405.1 Leptonychotes weddellii | reverse complement strand
GGATCAAGACCTGAGCCGAAGGCAGACGCTTAACGACTGAGCCACCCAGGCGCCCCTCGTTTTCTATTTTTACAAAATAAATTACCCCAAATGTAGAGGCCTACAACAAGACTATTAGCTCACAGTTCTGTAGGTCAGAAGTTCAGCATGACTTCGCTAGGTTCTCTGCTTAGAATCTCATACAAAACCGAAAACAATGGGCGCCTGGGTGGCTCAGTCGGTTAAGCGACTGCCTTCGGCTCAGGTCATGATCCCGGAGTCCTGGGATCGAGTCCCACATAGGGCTCCCAGCTCAGCGGGGAGCCTGCTTCTCCCTCTGACCCTATCCCCTCTCATGCTGTTTCTCTCTCTCTCTC
>NW_027692839.1:0-356 GCF_054177405.1 Leptonychotes weddellii | reverse complement strand
TCTTTATCAAATCTGGGTTTTTTGTTTGACCTCCAACTCCCACTTCTCCCCGAAGGCAACCCCTGTTCCTGGCTTCTTACACATCCTTCCCTAGATATTTCTGTAAATACACAGACTAGGTTTGTGAACATTTGCATCATTTCTACCATCTTATTTCCATAGAACAGTGTAGTTTACAGATTATTCCCTGTTAGCATACGTGGATGGCCTCATTGTGTTTTGAGCTAGAGTCTTCTAAGGCCTTTTGTGGACACCCTTTTATCTACACAGTCCCCCATTGATGGAAATTTAGGCTGTTGCACAAACTCTAATGTGAGGAATTTTGCATACGTTTGTCATCTTTTTTTTTTTTTTTT
>NW_027692838.1:0-356 GCF_054177405.1 Leptonychotes weddellii | reverse complement strand
GTCCATGGGAACAGCATGTCCACAGAAACAGCATGTCCTGGGAACAGCAAGGTCCACGGGAACAGCATGTCCTGGGAATAGCACAGTCTATGGAAACAGCACAGTCCACAGGAGCAGCACAGTCCACAGGAACAGCACGGTCCACAGGAATAGCACAGTCCACAGGAGCAGCATGGTCCACGGGAACAGCACAGTCCACAGGAACAGCACGGTCCACGGGAACAACATGGTCCACAGGAGCAGCATGGTCCCCGGGAACAGCATGTCCTGGGAAAACCACTGTTCACGGGAACAGCACATCCCAGGACTGCCGATGGTGAACAAAGGGGGCAAGCTTCAGTCTGGATTCTGTGCAG
>NW_027692837.1:0-356 GCF_054177405.1 Leptonychotes weddellii | reverse complement strand
TTTGCAGATCATTGCATTTGTAAGAGCGGAAGCCAAAAAAAATATGATTCAAAGCTGACACACGAAGCAAGGAGTACCTGTAAACATTTTTAACAGGACGATGGTAAACACTAAGATCATGAAAATTGAGTGATGTAACAGAACAGAGAAGGTAGGAAAATTAAGCATATTAATTTTGTCATTATTGATACAAAGGAACCAATCAGTACTGTCTCGAGAAATAAAGCACTAACAAATATAGTTATAAAGGGAGCTATGAGAACAAAAATACAAATCCTCCTGAAGCTGCAATTATTTTAAGAGGCAAAGAGAACTCATTATGTAAAAACTTGCTAATAAACAGTTAAATAAAAACA
>NW_027692836.1:0-6778 GCF_054177405.1 Leptonychotes weddellii | reverse complement strand
TATATATACAATGGAATATTATGCAGCCATCAAAAGGAATGAGATCTTGCCGTTTGCAATGATGTGGATGGAACTGGAGGGTGTTATGCTGAGCGAAATAAGTCAATCAGAGAAAGACATGTATCATATGACCTCAGTGATATGAAGAATTCTTAATCTCAGGAAACAAACTGAGGGTTGCTGGAATGGTGGGGGGTGGGAGGGATGGGGTGGCTGGGTGATAGATATTGGGGAGGGTACGTGCTATGGTGAGTGCTATGAATTGTGTAAGACTGTTGAATCACAGACCTGTACCTCTGAAACAAATAATACATTATATGTTAAAAAAAATAATAAGAAGAAGAAGATAGCAGGAGGGAAAGAATGAAGGGGGGAAATCGGAGGGGGAAATGAACCATGAGAGACTATGGACTCTGAGAAACAAACTAAGGGTTCTAGAGGGGAGGTGGGTGGGAGGATGGGTTAGCCTGGTGATGGGTATTAAAGAGGGCATGTTCTGCATAGAGCACTGGGTGTTATATGCAAACAATGAATCATGGAACACTACATCAAAAACTAATGATGTAATGTATGGTGATTAACATAACATAATTAAAAAACGGACCATGAAATATTTATCACTAGAGATATTACTTTGAAAATGTTTCAGAATATAGAATTTTATCCAGAAAAGGGTTCTATGCCTACATATTAGAGCAGTGATTTAATAGGATTTCTATTATAGAGTATTTACTCTGCAGTGATCAGTTGCCACCAGTAAATTAAAATATAATTAAGCTTTTGGGGGGAAGGAAAAAGGGAAGTTTGAAATCAATTAGCTCAGGACACATATAAATATATATTTTAAAGTAGTGGCTCATGGCTATCAAATACAGACCCAGCAGATGCAGAAGCAGGACCAGCTAAGTAGCATTGACTTTAGGACTGGTGTGATTTTTTATGTTTGTTTTTGCAAAACTGGTGTAATGATTATAGTAATAGCTGGAATTACCAAATGCTTCTCTGTGCCAGGCACTATACTGAATTATTGATGGGGATTGACTTCATCAACTGTAAAAACAAATTTATAAGGTGAGTCCTGTTGATAGACTGGGAAATTGAGGCAAAGAGCCAAAAGCCTTTCCTTTATTTCAGTTCTCACAAACCAGCTGCACAGAAGCAATTTGGGACCATAGACATTTTAAAAAATTTTGGCGGAATAAAAATGTTTTATTGGTGTGTGTGTGTGTGTGAAATCTTTTCAATGCCTTTGGGCAGGACATAAAAGGTCCAGTTTGTCACATTTCCCATCTGTCCCTAATGTCTCACACCTTGCCCACTGCACACAATTCTAATTGCCTAGTCCCTATCTTGGCCCACTCTGTAACTTGGTCAACCAGGGTGGATCTCAGGGAAATTCTGCAAGTCACCTCTGTCACAGGCAGGGGGCCTGCCTGTCTCCTCCAACCTCCACATCCCTTCCTTTAGTCCTGTCTCTGAAGCCACCTCAGCCCTCTGTAGAGCTTTGCTTTTGAAAGATATCTCAGGGGGCTCTCCAAAGCAGATTCTGAGATGGAAGCATTAGGAGTGAAGATTTGTATTGGAGGTCAACCACTGAAGAGAAGAGGAAGAAGGAGGACTGGGCAGAGGAGGTCCTCAAACTGCAGCTTGTGTCAGGGAATTTCAGCCAGCCTGACAGGAGGCACCAGAGCCCTCAAAGTTGTCCTGTTGCAGGTGCCAAGTCTGTTTACGCTTGCCCAGCTGTCACTGGAGGTGGGCAGCTCCAAGAGGGACATGACTTGAAAGGGCCAGCATCTGGAGGCCACCTGCTGACCACACTCCTGGTATCTAGGAGCAAGCCTTCCCTTGACAGGGCATCTGGGCAGTGCATGCCAAGCACAGAAAGGCATTTCAAACTACAATTTTAGTTGGTATTAATTCCAAATCTTCTCTCTGGTGCTGCATTCCAGTGAGAGCCTTGGTCTGAGTATTCTGGTTAGAGATGCCTGGATCAGGGAGCATAACTAGAGGAGGCTGGAAGGTGGAGAAAAAACTACCCACATTTGCATGACAACCAGGAGCTCTAAGACTGAACTTCCTTTCCAGGTGATCTTCCTGTCTATAAAAGATGCCATGCATACATACATTCATTATCTTTCCCAGAGCCCTCCCATTGATCACAAGGTACAGCCGCCTCTCTGTAGTATTGAAATGAAGAGGATGGAGGCTTTGTTGAGTATGTTAAGACAAGTCAGATAGTGGCCATGGTCCTACACCTGAGCCAGCACACAAAGGGTGGCAGAGAAGCATCATCAGAAGAGAGTTCATTGCAGTGAGTTGCTTAGTCTCATAATTTCTACTAGCATATCTACTTTGACAGCCATTATACCAACTGCTCCTAGTGAGGTCACTGGGACTCAAACAGCCTTTAAAAAAAAAGAAAACAAGCAGTCTCTATTTATTTGTGCAGAAATCAACCTGGATACAATTCTATTTGCACTGTAAGTCAAATGGTGGGGGAGGAAGGAGGGGAAGCAGGACCATTTAAAACCTGCCCCTAAATTCTGGGGCATGGAGGAGGCTGAGGATATTTTGATTTGCAGAAGACAAAAGGGAGCTGAAGCAGAACTGGGAAAAGACATGAGGCTGAAAGGGACAGTCCAAAGGTTGCCTCCCCTCCCCTCTCCTTCCCATCCCCACTAGAGGGCAGGGGTCTCAAGGCCTCCTGAGGAAATTGCACACAGAAAAAAACCCTAACCATTTCTGTGGAGGCTGGGATGCTTAGTGTTTATTTCTGCTCCTGTGACAAGGTAACCCCAAATTTCTTTGGGAAACTCCCTTTTCCCCATTCCTAGTAGCATGTTTGGTAGGGTTTCATGCTACTCCCTGTGCTGGTGGAGGGACTTGATCATTTATACTAATTGGCTGTCTCCATATGCCCAGACATAGTACAATGGGTGCAGAGGACAATCATGACCTAAGTTGATCCAGTTAAAGGTACCTCACTCACTATCTTTTCTGAGAATGTCAGGTCACTGACCTCTCTTCTACTTCTAGACAAGGAAGGCCCTGGCCTTTAGAGCATGGCAGCAACCTTGCAATTACACACAAAAAGGTCAGCTTTCAGATGAAACTGGCAATATGGGAAGCAGGGGAGAAAGAAAGAAAAACAGTCCCTGCTGAGTTCCTGGATCAAGCCTTACTTGAAGGCCTTTACCACAATACTTTTCTGTTACACAACCTAAATAAAGCCTTTATTGTTTATGCCAGTTTGAGCTGAGTGTTTGAAAACTTCTGATTTTCACAACTGAAAACTATCACAAGACCTCCACTGTGTGGCAGCAGGTAGCATTTTGGCTATGTATGAGCCAGTGTCCTTGCCGTCCTGAATCTTTTATACAGTAAACACTCCCAGTTCTTTGGGGGATTCTTGGCCCCATCTTTATCTGATTACAGTTGACGGCATCTCCTTTAAAGTGCCAATTTCTTCTTGCTTGGGTTCCCTTTATTCTCTTATTTTCTGCTCCCAGAGGTGGATTGGATATGATTGTCTAGTTTTCCATCTTTGATTCTGATAGAGAAAAAATATAGACACATATATGACAGTGGAGTTTGCCTTCCAGTTGATACATCATGGACACAAGGCTAAGTCTGGGTTTTGACCTAGAAATCTCGGCTGAGGCTTCTGTCTGGAAAGGGCAGATCAAACATGTGAGCACCTCGCAGTGTGTGGGTAAGAGGTGTCTTTGCTTAGTATCAGGGGTTGTAAGATGTTGCAGGCTGACCACCTCCAGCTGCTGTGAGTAGAATTCTGGGAGAAGTCTTTTTTCCATATGTCATTGCACAAAGAGGGCACTGCTGACCATACCTGGCATAGGCTTGGAAAAGCCCCACTCTGGAAAATGTCACCACTCCCTGAGAAGCAGCAGTGTCTCCGCTGGAGGCAGGCATATTTTTCTGCACATCTGGACAATAGGTACTCCCAGGTTACACTTTTCCAGACTCTGCCCCTTTCTGCTCTCTCTCTCCCTCATGCTGTAGATTCCACACCCAGGCCCTCAGTAGCTGTAGAAGGGCTGGGTCTTCTCTCACTCTCTCAGCTTTTACCACCACCTGACTCTTCTCATGCCATGCTCTGGCCCATCTGGTTTCTGCCCCTCATGGGCTTTCAGACTTACATAGTCCCTTCCCCTGCCTCAAACACATAGGCCAACTAGTTGAGCTTAAGCTCAAACTCCTGTCCTCCCCAATGCATGCCTTGACTACTCAGGTTCATACCCACATTGTCTGAACTTTTGTGTCATCTGATGTCTTCTGATGCCACCTTGCTCTACCCTGAACTGCCTGTGTTCTCAGCCCAGGCAGTACTGCAGAGGATGCAGAGCTGTAACCCTATCTGTTGTTGCTTGGAGTATCTATGTCAGGGCCAAGACAGGGCAGGCCCTGGGGTTCATAGGTCATATCGTCAGTGAAGGAGGGTGTCACTGGCAAAGTGCTGTTCCTGATATTTTCTTAGGTTGTGTATACATCATGTGTCACCTTATTCTACAGGAATTCTGGACACGATGGGTGAGATATAGGGAAACCAGGCCGGATTTGTGGCATTTCCAAATTATTCTCAAGTACACTACTTCTACTAGATACTCCAAAAATAAAGGAGGGTGGGAGGTAAGAGTGAGTTATTTGATATATTTGAATACATTCAATAGTCTATCCCTCTTTGAAATTTTTACAGCAAATAAATCAAGTTAACATTAACTCCGTTTCATAAATTTAATTGGCCATGAGACCCTTCCTTTTGTGGAATATTTGTCAATATCCCACAGATGCATCTGTGAAATCTGGGAAACACTGGTCTGGCTTCCTCTTTAGGGTATCACACCCGTTCCATAGATATCATCAGAAATCCATGATGTTGTCAATTGGTATACCTTCCAATTCTATTTGATAAACATTTATTAAGCACCTATTGGGTATAGATGTTGTGATGGATAGTGCAGGGGAAGATAGGTAAAGAAGGTTCCATGAAATTTGGGGGCTATAATAGAAGATAAGTCAAGAAGAAAAAAATAGTTCTAAAACAAGGTAAGTCATTTGTGTTATTAGATTAATATAGTGCTCTAAAATAGATATATACAGAATGTCATAGGAATTCAAAGAGAAAAGAATTATTACAACTGGAATAAGCAGAGTAAGCCACTACACTGAGATCCAAACACATCTATTCAACTGCCTGCTTGACATCTCTGCTTGGGTATCTCAAACCAAATTCATGAGACCCCTCTCCTTATATAAATCTGGTGCTTCTCCCACATCCCCTCTCTCAGAAAAGTACCACCAGCCACCTGCCATACAGGACAGATACCCAGGAGTCTTGTCTCTTCCTGCCTGCCCACAGATAAATGTTTTCATAGTGTCCTTTTATTTTCCTTTCCAGCACTTGTCCCAGTCTGTAATTTCACATATATTTATGTGTTTATTTAATTGGTGTCAATCTTCCCCACTATTTAGGTATACATATATAATGTTCTTGCTCATCAATGTAGTCTCAAAACTGGTTTAATGTCCAGCACCTAGTAGGTCTCAAATAAGTAATGTTTTATGAATGCCTGAAGGAACAAACAAATGAATGTGTGGGCTGGTTTTAGAGCCCACTTCTGACTGAGAGAAATGCAACATGTACAAATGGAGGAAAAGCATATTCAGAGTGGAAGGAATCAAATGAGAAAAGGCAACGAGCCTGGGAAGTCTTGGAGTATTAAAATCAACTTTCGCCTAAAGGCAATGTAACTTTCTCCTAGAGGCAATGTGGTACCCATGACTGGGCCTGGAACAGAAAATGGGCATTAGTGAAAAAACTAGAGAAATCCAAATAAAACATTTAGTTTATTTAATCATAATGTGCCAAAGATAATATAAGATGTTAACTTGATGGAAAGCTGGATGGGAACTTTGTACTAACATGTACTAACTTTGCAACTCATCTGTAACCTAAAATTATTATAAAAGTGAAATGAAATTTTATTTTAAAAATCAAATGTTTCTTTGCCCTATATGTCACAGAGATCATTCCAGTCTAATTAAAGTAAGTCTTATTAATTATGAACAATATTAGAGCTACATTTGTCCTACAGCTCCCTGTAATTGATAAATACAACAAATTTAAAGGTATTTTGTAAATGGAAGGGTGAGATTCATGCTAGGCCACAAAGGAATTGGAATGTTTAGAGCATGTCTCTGACAGGTGAGGTTCAGAGCAGTGCGGCTCATTTGCCCTTTCCAAGCTTTACCCCAGCTATCTCCTTGCCAGATTCAGGGCTTGGAGAAACTGATCTGGAGGTCATTTTCAGCTGAGAGTTAGCTCAAAATTCTAGTCCCCAGACCTTGGACCCAGGATTTTTTTTCCCTCAGCCTCACCCTTTTCTAGGACACTGATGGTGTCCTGCCCACATCCCTTCAGATCCCTGTCACTACCTATGCGTGTTCTACCCTGTGCTTTTCTGGACCTTTCTCAGGGGATTGCATTTGCATGCTGGGGTTGCCTACCCATGGGAAATGCTCTCCTTTGCCAATTCAAGGTGGCTCATAGCCAATGATTAAGTGGTGTGAGACTACAAAGCTCAGCTCCTTCTCTTTAAGGACAAACTCTGAGGTGTGATTTATGCTCCAGAATTCCCCCTGGGATCAATCTGGCTAGGAATTCACCTGAAATCACATCCTTGTTTGACTTCTTTTCATTCCTTGTCTTGCTTCCTCCATACCCTACTAGTGTGTTTTTGTTGGCTTTTTTTTTTTTTTT
>NW_027692835.1:0-356 GCF_054177405.1 Leptonychotes weddellii | reverse complement strand
GGAGTGCCCACAGGACAATTAGCTCTGGCCCCTGCTTCCTGAGAACTCCGTGAAGACCGCAGGTAAGGGGAGGAGAATCCAAGGGCCCTGCCCAGGCCCCTGCGAAGCCGTCCTCCTGGTGGCTGGGGCCTCCTTCAGAGGAAAACGAAGTCCTGTGTGTTTCTTTAGGCGCCATCTCGGTGAGGTCCTCAGACCCATACGACCCGGCTGACAGCAAGTCACAACTGCACCGAGTGCAGACAACCCGGCTTAGGTGGAGTTCAGAAGAAAACCACATGCCATGCAGCTGACAGAAGACGACGCGGGACGGCAGATTCCGACCTGGGGAGCAGGGGCGACCTGCGGCTGAGCCGGAG
>NW_027692834.1:0-356 GCF_054177405.1 Leptonychotes weddellii | reverse complement strand
GCCCCAGGAAACCCCTCTGTGCTGGGGAAACTGGGATAGTTGTTCACACTACACATGGAAGTCGGTCAAGAAATGTGTTAATCATAGGCCCTCATCACACTCTTAGTAGTCCTGCCGTGAAAGTTCTCAGTTACACTATGTGGTTTTGGGGCACTGAATGTTGGCGTCCTTCCTGAGTTCAGAGGTCGAAACTCTAATCTCCAATGTGATGTTATTTGGAGGTGGGGTCTTTGGGAGGTAATTAGGGTCAGACCTCATCTGATGGGATTAGTTTCCTTATAAGAAGAGGAAGAGAGAATGATCTCACTGATAGGAGGAATTCTTAATTGCAGGAAACAAACTGAGGGTTGCTGGAG
>NW_027692833.1:0-356 GCF_054177405.1 Leptonychotes weddellii | reverse complement strand
GCTGCTCCTGTGGCCACAGCTCCTCATGAAGCGTTTCGGCAGTCTCAGGGGGAACAAGAAGCACAAGGACCCAAACCGGAGCACTGAGAGGCGCCAGTCGGAGCCCCATGGCCTTTTTGGTAGGACGCTGCCCTTTGCCTCATCCTCTGCTGGTCCGTGCTGTAGGAGGGAAACCCGATGGCGTGCGTGCGTGTGTGTGCATAGCCTCCTAAGCGGTCGCTGTGTGCGGATGTAATTGCCAGGCAGAGGTTAGAGGACTAGGTTGACAGGTGCCTCCTTATTGATGGTAATGCTTATCATGAATTGCCCAACGCTGTTCTGAGACTGTTTTACCCCACCTGGCCCAATGAGGTTAG
>NW_027692832.1:0-356 GCF_054177405.1 Leptonychotes weddellii | reverse complement strand
TGCATCATTAGTTTTTGATGTAGTGTTCCATGATTCATTGTTTGTGTATAACACCCAATGCTCCATGTAGAACGTGCCAGAAGAGGGTTATGTTTAAGCTGGACCTTAAAAGAGAATAAATTTTCTTAGAATAGATTTTCCAGGTTGGGCACAAGATAAAATTTGGAAATTATTTGGCATATTCCAGGGCCAGAGCTTTGAATGAGGGACAAGAGCACAAATCCGGTAGGAGAAAAAGTAGCTGGAAGGTAAACTACCATGGCCTGGAATGTTCTGTTGTAGTGTTTAAGACAACACATAAACTTGAAGGCTTTTGAGTTGCAGAATCATAGAGACAGGTTCAGATTATTATTAAT
>NW_027692831.1:0-356 GCF_054177405.1 Leptonychotes weddellii | reverse complement strand
TGGGTGGCTCAGTCGTTAAGCGTCTGCCTTCGGCTCAGGTCATGATCCCAGGGTCCTGGGATCGAGCCCCGCATCGGGCTCCCTGCTCTGCGGGAAGCCTGCTTCTCCCTCTCCCACTCCCCCTGCTTGTGTTCCCTCTCTCGCTGTGTCTCTCTCTGTCAAATAAATAAATAAATAAAATCTTTAAAAAAAAAAAAAATTTAGGACGCATGTAAGCGTAAAAGAGGGCGCTATTAATAATCATGTCAAGAAAACAGCATGATCATAGGGATAGAAAGAGGGACCACCACACAGCAATAATGTGAAATGATAAAGCTGACTAGCATGGAAGAGGGACTTGAGGCTCATCCGGCTGT
>NW_027692830.1:0-356 GCF_054177405.1 Leptonychotes weddellii | reverse complement strand
TGAACACTTACATTCTATGAAAATCTAGCACTTTTTCTACAGGTTGAACCAGAAACAAAGAACAGAAGAATTCAGATTTATAAAATTAGTAAAGCAAGGAGCACATTTCCATCTTTACCATAGATATTACTTCCTCCCACAAGTCTTCCTGACTTCCTTTTTTTTTTCTTGATCCAATAGAACTCATGTTTTCACAAGAAAAGACACAGAGAGGGATGCCTGGGTGACTCAGTCAGTTAAGCTCCGACTCTTCATTTTGGCTCAGGTCAGGTTCTCATCTTAGTGAGATTGGAACCCCGTGTCCAGCTCTTTGCTCAGTGTGGAGTCTGCTTGAGGTCCTCCCTCTCCCTCTGTCC
>NW_027692829.1:0-356 GCF_054177405.1 Leptonychotes weddellii | reverse complement strand
TGGTTCCATACAAATTTTAAGATTATTTGTTTCATTTCTTTGAAAAAAACTTGATGGTATTTTGATGGGGATTGCATTAAATGTGTAGATTGCTCTAGGGGGCATAGACATTTTCACAATATTTGTTCTTCCAAATCCATGAGCATGGAATGTTTTTCCATTTCTTTGTGTCTTCCTCAATTTCTTTCACGAGTATTCTATAGTTTTCTGAGTACAGATTCTTTGCCTCTTTGGTTAGATTTATTCCTAGGTATCTTATGGTTTTGGGTGCAATTGTAAATGGGATCGACTTCTTAATTTCTCTTTATTCTGTCTTGTTGTTGGTGTATAGAAATGCAACTGATTTCTGTGCATTG
>NW_027692828.1:0-356 GCF_054177405.1 Leptonychotes weddellii | reverse complement strand
ATGCACAAACAATGAATCATGGAGCACTACATCTAAAACTAATGATGTAATGTATGGTGATTAACATAACAATAAAAAAATAAAAAAAAAAGACTAGTCTTTCTTGAGACTATTCTTGATCAAAACAAGGGAAGTGGTAGAAAACATTTTATTATCCACTGATAGATAACTGCCCTCCAGGTTATCTGGTTTTAGCCTATATTTGATCTAATTTACAATTCTGCAAATCGTAAATAACTATGGAAAAAATCAATTCTGCCTCCATTTGAATTTTCAGTTCAACATGCCTTTATCCTTAGGAGTATTTTTTTCTTTTACTTTTTCGTAGAACCAGTTAAAACATCTGCTTATTCCCT
>NW_027692827.1:0-356 GCF_054177405.1 Leptonychotes weddellii | reverse complement strand
TTCTCCCTTGAGTCGTAGTGCTGGGTGCTGGCCTTCTCGCTGAAGGCTAAAAGGTTCCACTCTCCCACTGCCCCCTGGGGAATGAGCAAGAGCAGTTGGAACGAAGTTTTCCACTGAAGCTGTGCTTTCTGGTCTGTCTTTGGAGTTCTTAAGGGAAATTTGTTTTTTCTTAAAGATTTTATTTGACAGCGAGGGGGGGGAACACAAGGGGGGAGTGGGAGAGGGAGAAACAGGCTTCCTGCCGAGCAGGGAGCCTGATGTGGGGCTCCATCCCAGGACTCTGGCAGATGCTTAACGACTGAGCCACCCTGGCGCCCCTTCTTAAGGGAAATTTAAAAATTTTTGACAATGCCTTT
>NW_027692826.1:0-356 GCF_054177405.1 Leptonychotes weddellii | reverse complement strand
GGGTCTGCTTCCTGAAGGTGAAGCACTCACAAGCAGCAGGGTAGGCAGGTGGGGAGGAGCCCTGACCAGGGCCAAAGAAGAGGAATGGCACCTGGCAAAAGGTGGGTGCTCGGGGCCCCCCCCGTGGGGGCTGCACACAGCGACCCCTTCCCCCGAGGACGGACGGCGTGGCCCCGGCCAGGACACAGGGCCAGCGTCCACAGGGAGGAGCCGCGTGGGCAGCGGGGACCCCGATGGGACGAACGCAGCCTGGGGACGTCCTGCGGGACCCCCGGCCAGCCCTCCTCCGACCGCCCAGGGCATCCACACAAGAACAGGGGACCCAGGGGACCCAGGGGACCAGCCTGGAGGGGCCG
>NW_027692825.1:0-6778 GCF_054177405.1 Leptonychotes weddellii | reverse complement strand
CCCCTCTGATTTCCCCCCCTTCATTTTTCCCTTCCTACTATCTTCTTCATTTTTTTTTTTAAACATACAATGTATTGTTTGTTGAAGAGGTACAGGTCTGTGATTCATCAGTCTTACACAATTCACAGTGCTCAGCATAGCACATACCCTCCCCAATGTCTATCACTCAACCACCCCATCCCCACACCCCCACCACTCCAGCAACCCTCAGTTTGTTTCCTGAGATTAAGAATTCCTCCTAACAGTGAGGTCATATGATACATGTCTTTCTCTCATTGACTTATTTCCCTCAGGATAATATCCTCTAGTTCCAACCATGCTGTTGTAAATGGCAAGATCTCATTCCTTTTGATGGCCGCATAATATTCCATTGTATATATATACCACTTCTTCTTTATCTATTCATCTCTTGATGGACATCTTGTCTCTTTCCATAGTTTGACTATTGTGGACATTGCTGCTATAAACATTGGGGTGCACATACCCCTTCGGATCCCTACATTTATATCTTTGGGGTAAATACCCAGTAGTGCAATTGCTGGGTCATACGGTAGCTCTATTTTCAACTTTTTGAGGAACCTCCATACTGTTTTCCAGAGTGGCTGCACCAGCTTGCATTCCTACCAACAGTGTAGGAGGGTTCCACTTTCTCCGCATCCTCGCCAACAACTGGTTGGCCTTTTGGTCTTTTGATTTTGTTGACTGCTTCTTTGCTGTGCAAAAGCTTTTTATCTTAATGAAGTCCCAATAGTTCATTTTTGTACTTGCTTCCCTTGCCTTTGGCGATATGTCTAGGAAGAAGTTGCTGCTGCTGAGGTTGAAGAGGTTGCTGCCTGTGTTCTCCTTTAGGATTTTGATGGATTCTTGTCTCGCATTTAGGTCTTTCATTCATTTTGAGTCTATTTTTGTGTGTGGTGTAAGGAAATGGTCCAGTTTCATTCTTCTGCATGTGGCTATCCAATTTTCCCAACACCATTTGTTGAAGAGACTGTCTTTTTTCCATTGGACATTCTTTGCTGCTTTGTCGAAGATTAGTTGAACATAGAGTTGAGGGTCCATTGATCTATGTGTCTATTTTTGTGCCAGTACCACACTGTCTGATGATTACAGCTTTGTAATAGAGCTTGAAGTCCAGAATTGTGATGCCACCAGCTTTCCTTTTCTTTTTCAACATTCCTCTGGCTATTCGGGGTCTTTTTTGGTTCCATACAAATTTTAGGATTATTTGTTCCATTTCTGTGAAAAAAGTTGATGGTATTTTGATAGGGATTATATTAAATGTGTAGATTGCTCTAGGTAGCATTGACATTTTCACAATATTTGTTCTTCCAATCCATGAGCATGGAACATTTTTCCATTTCTTTGTGTCTTCGTCAATTTCTTTCATGAGTATTTTATACTTTTCTGAGTACAGATTCTTTGCCTCTTTGGTTAGATTTATTCCTAGGTATCTTATGGTTTTGGATGCAATTGGAAATGGGATCGACTCCTTAATTTCTCTTTCTTCTGTCTTGTTGTTGGTGTATAGAAATGCAAGTGATTTCTGTGCATTGATTTTATATCCTGCCACTTTACTGAATTCCTGTATGAGTTCTAGCAGTTTTGGGGTGGAGTCTTTTGGGTTTTCTACATAAAGTATCATATCATCTACAAAGAGTGAGAGTTTGACTTCTCTGCTGATTTGGATGCCTTTTATTTCTTTTTGTTGTCTGATTGCTGCGTCTAGGACTTCTAGTACTATGTTGAATAGCAGTGGTGATAGTGGACATCCCTGCCGTGTTCCTGACCTTAGGGGAAAAGCTCTCAGTTTTTCATGTGGGCTCTTTCTTCCCAAACGGATCCCCTTTAATATTTTTGGCAGGGCTGGTTTAGTGATCACAAATTCTTTTAATTTTTGTTTGTCCTGGAAGCTTTTTTTTCTCTCCTTCCATTCTGAATGACAGCCTTGCTGGATAAAGTACTCTTGGCTGCATATTTTTCTCATTTATCAACCTGAATATATCATGGCAGTCCTTTCTGGCCTGCCAGGTCTCTGTGGATAGGTCTGCTGCCAGTCTAATGTTTCTACCCTTGTAGGTTATGAACCTCTTATCCCCAGCTGTTTTCAGGATTTTCTTTTTGTCTCTCAGATTTGCAAGTCTCGCTATTATATGTCGATGTGTTAACCTTTTTTTATTGATTTTGATGGGGTTTCTCTGTGCCTCATGGACTTGAATGTCTGTTTCCTTCCCCAGATTAGGGAAGACCTCATCTCTAATTTGCTCTAATATAATAACTGTAATAACTATAAATGTAATAACTATAAATCTATATTAAATCTCATTAATAGCCATTTTATTTCAACTTGATTAGATTTTAGTTCTTTTATTTTTACAGAAAGGGATTCTCTAGTGTCTTGTATGCTTTTTAAGAAGAATACCTATTCTTTTGAGGTTGTTTTAAAAAACAGAAATGGAAGGAAAACTTCCAAACAATTTCTATGAGGCCAGCATTACCTTGATCCCAAAACCAGATAAAAACCGACCCCTACTAAAGGGAGAATTACAGACCAATATCTCTGATGAACATGGATGCCAAAATTCTCACCAAGATACTAGCCAATAGGATCGAACAGTACATCAAAGGATTATTCACCAGGGTTATTAACCACGACCAAGTGGGATTTATTCCTGGTCTGCAAAGGTGGTTCAACATCTGCAAATCAATCAATGGGATACACTACATTAATAAAAGAAAGGTCAAGAACCATATGATCCTCTCAATAGATGCAGAAAAAGCATTTGACAAAGTACAGCATTCTTTCTTGACTAAAACTCTTCACAGTGTAGGGATAGAAGGAACATAGTTCAATATCATAAAAGCAATACATGAAAAGCCCAAAGCTAATATTATTCTCAATGGGGAAAACCTGAGAGCTTTTCCCCTAAGGTCAGGAACATGGCAGGGCTGTCCACTATTACCACTGTTGCTCAACATAGAACTAGAAGTCTTAGCCTCAGTAATCAGACAACAAAAAGAAATAAATGGCATCTGAAGTGGCAAAGAAGAAGTCAACTTCTCACTCTTCACAGATGACATGTTACTCTACGTGGAAAGCCGAATAAGACTGAGGGTTGCTGGTGAGGAGGGAGGTGGGGAGATGGGGTAACTGGATGATGGAAATGAAGGAGGGCACATGATATAATGAGCATTGGGTATTATATAAGACTGATGAGTCACTAAACTCTACCTCTGAAACTATTAATTTAGTATATGTCAACTAATTGAATTTAAATTAAAAAGAAAACAAAAGAAATGGGGATCTATAAATTACCTGAGAAGGAACCATTAAAAATAGCCATTTTAAATCCTCTTGATGAGCTAAAAGAGAACACCGATGGAAAACTAAATGAAATCAGGAAAATAATGCATGAACGAAACAAGAATATCAACGAAGAGATAGAACCTATTAAAAAAGGGATCAAAGAGAAATTCTGAAGCTGAAGTATACAAAAACAGAATGAAAAATTGACTAGCAGGATTCAATAACAGTCTTGATCAAGCAGAAGAAAGAACCAATGAACATGAAGACACGTCATTTGAAATCATGAGTCAGAATTTTAATAGAAAAAAGAATAAGAGAAGTGGTAGGAGCCAACGGACTTATGGGACATGATCAAAAGAAGTAATATATGCATTATGGGAGTCACTGAAGAGACAGGGAAAAGGACAAAAGGTCTATTTGAAGAAGTAAAGGCCAAAAATGTCCTAAATTTGAGAAAGGAAACGGATATACAAGGTCAAGAAATAAAAAGAACTCCAATCGGGATAAATACATAAAGGGTCATGCTGAGATGCATGATAATCAAATTGCCAAAAGTCCCAAAGAGAGAAACTTGAAAGCAGCAAGAGAAAAGTGACTGATCACATATAAGGGAGCTTCCAAGAGATTATCAGTGGACTGCTCAACAGAAATCTTGCAAGCCAGAGGGCGTAGGATGATATATTCAGTGTGGTGAAAGAAGAAAATGGCCAAACAAAAACACTATCTGGCAAAGCTGTCTTTCAAAAATGAAAGAGATATTAAGACTTTCCTAGAAAAGAAGGGCTGAAGAGGTTCACTGCTATAAGAACTGCCCTACAGGAAATGCTAAAAGGAGTTCTTCAAGTTGAAGCAAAAAGACATACAAAATTATAAAACTCTTTGATAAAGATAAATATATAGACAAACATAGAATCCTCAAGTACTGTAATGTCATCACATAAATCACTTTTATTTCTGGTATAGAATTAAATGACAGAGGCATTAAAAATAACTATAAATCTATATTAATGGATACACAGTGTAAAAAGATGTAATTTGTGACATCAAAAACATAAACAGGTGAAAAAGATGTAAATGCATAGAGTTTTTGTATGCAATTTAAGGTAAATTGTTATCAGTGTAAGATTGTTATGGGTGGGGGGAATGGGTGAAATAGGTAAAGGGGATTAATAGTAGGATTAAGAGTACTTTTTCATGAGTCTTGAGTAATGCATAGAATTGTTGAATCACTATATTGTACACCTGAAACAAATATAATACCATATATTATACCGTTAACTATACCAAAAATAAAATTAAAGAGAAATAGAAAAGTAAAATAAAATGGATTTTTATAACTTTAAGATGCTTTATGTAATCTCCATGTTAACCACAAATAAAATCTTTTTAAGTATAGAAGATACATAAAAGGAAATGAGAAAAGAATCAAAGCATGTAACTACAAAAAAAAATCAATGAAACACAAAGGAAGGTAGTAAGAGAGGAAGAGGGACAAAATAGGTACAAGACATATGGGAAACCATTAACAAATGGCCATAGTAAGTCCTACCGTATTATTAACCACTTTAAATGTAAATAGATTAAACCTCCCAATTAAAAGACATAGAATTATTGAATGGGCTGAAAAACACAAGATTCATCTATATGCTGTCTACAAGAAACTCACTTTAAAATCTAAGGGCATACACAGGCTGAAAGCAAAATGATAGGAAAATACTTCAACTTGAAGAAAAGAATAGCAGCAACTCTCTGAACAGAAAAGCGACCACTTTCTGGAAGGTAGGACGTGCAGAGAAGTGAATCCGAGGCGATATTCGGGAGGATAGACAGCGGGGGGAGGGAGCCTCCATCAGCCGCTACTGGCAAGTAATCAAGAGCAGAGCACAAAATCGGAACTTTTAGAAGTCTGATCCGCAAAGGGACGTCACTCCAGTGGCTAAGTGGGGGGTGGAACCCTTGTGGGACAGTGTGGTTTCAGGACCCTTGGGGTCACAGAAAGACCAGGGGTGCCTGAGTGCAGCAGAGCTGCCAGGTATTGGAGCGGGGAAGCTGGCTGCAGAGACGTAGCCGATGAGTGGGCTCTCAGCTCGGGGTTACCATAAACCATGATCCGCAGCACAGTCGGGCCACTGCTCCTCCAGCAGGGACCCAACAAGCGGCAGATCCGGGGAGACTCCCCTTCCTCCACCGGGAGGAGCGGTGTGGGAGTGCACCGCAGGGATCTGCTGGGTTTGGAGACTCCACACGGGGTCGGGTGCCAGAGACAGAAATGCTTGGTCACGGGGCGGGTGAGAATGGAGTGCGGCCGGAGACGGGGGAGATGGCAGTGATTGACTGCTTTTCTCTGGGGGCGCACAGAGGAGTGGGGCCGTGAGTTCTGGGCTCCTCTGGGGTGGAGATTGGGAGGCCGCCATTTTCACTCTCATCCTCCAAAGCTGTATGGAAAGCTTGCAGGGAAGAAAAGCTGCGGATAGCAAACCCCAGCAGATTACTTAGCCAGGACCCGGCAAGGGCGGGGCAATTCCACCTCCGGCAAAGACATTTGGGAACCACGGGAACAGACCCCAACCCCAGATGATCAGCAAGAACAGCCAGCCAAGACCAAGTTTACTGATCAAAGAGAACAGCAGAACGCCAGCCCTAGGGGAATACTGCACATAGAATTGATGGCTTTTTTCCCATGATTCTTTGGTCTTTCAAAGTTAATTTTTTAAATTTTCTTTTTCTTTTTTTTTTTTTGAATTTTTCTTTTTCCCTTTTTCAACCAACATCTTATCAATCCCTTTTATAAAAAATCTTTTTATTGTTCATTTTTAGAGTCATATTCTATCCCTTCATAGTAGTTAATCTTATTTTGGGGGTAAATATATATATATATATTTCTCTTTTTAAAATTTTGGGATACAGGTTCTTCTAAGAGAACAAAATATACCCTAAATGTCTAGTGTATGGCTTTGTTCTAGTCTCCTGCCTGATCATATTTTCTTCCTTTTTTTTTTAATCCTCTTCTTTCTTTTATCAACCAACTTATCTTATCAATTCCTTTTATGAAATCTTTTATAATTTTCATCTTTACAGTCATAGTCCATCCCTTCATCGTATTAACCCTTATTTCTGTACATATATAAGTTTTTCTTTCTTTAAAATTTTGGGAGGCACTTTCTTCTAACAGACCAAAATATGCCCAAAATCTAGTGTGTGGCACTGATCTATGCACCAGCCTGATCATATTTGATCATATTCTGTTTTTTGTTTTTGTTTCTTTTTATCTTCTTTTCTTTTTCTTTTTTCTTTCTTTCCCTTTCTTTTCCCCTGGTTTCAGGTCTCTTCTGATTTGTTTAGTGTATATTTTTCTGGGGTCGTTGTTACTCTGTTAGCATTTTGTTCTCTCATTCATCTATTCTCCTCTGGACAAAATGACAAGACAGAAAAAATCACCTCAACAAAAAGAACAAGAGGCAGTACCGACTGCCA